>NC_048298.1:96025571-96188593 GCF_013100865.1 Trachemys scripta elegans
GCAAAAAGAAGAACAGGAGTACTTGTGGCACCTTAGAGACTAACAAATTTATTAGAGCATAAGCTTTCGTGGACTACAGCCCACTTCTTCGGATGCATATAGAATGGAACATATATTGAGGAATTCTATATGCATCCGAAGAAGTGGGCTGTAGTCCACGAAAGCTTATGCTCTAATAAATTTGTTAGTCTCTAAGGTGCCACAAGTACTCCTGTTCTTCTTTTTGCATCCTCCATGAAGCTGCTCCAGCCTAATGACTGAGTACACTTCGTGGCCCCTTATGTGTCTCCCTAAATTCGCTATAGATGAAAGATAGGAGGATCCATACAGATGGACACCCCCAATTTTGCCTCCTCCAGAATCCTGCCCCTACCTGCTTCCTGCATGCTCCCAGACACAGAGCCCCCGTGGAGCTGTGCTCCACACTGTGCATCTGTGTATCCCCCAGAACCTCACTGCTTTGTGGACCCATCCTAATCCTGTTGCCAACGGCTGTGCCTGCACCTCTAAATCCCATGCTGGTTCTGACAGCGAGTTTAATGAACTGAAATAACTAAATAGTGTAGTTAATGTACGGTAGGAGACTTAGAATAGAAAGTGGACTAAGGTTGTGCTTTTCATGCAGTGGAATTCCAAAGTGCTTCACAATGCGTGCAGAAACAAAGTGCAAGCAGTACCCAATCAGTGAAATTAAGCCTGAATCAGAAGACACAGGGCTTGATTCACCACTGTACTACTTTAGTGTCATGCCAGTGTAACTCCATTTAAATTAAATGAAAACTGGAGTAATGCAGTGGTGAGTGAGACCCATAATTTTTATTTACAATTAAATGACTGACTCGGTCAGATACACATCCTAAATATGAAGTGCATAAAAGCCCAATACATATGTTTGAAACAGCCAACACAAAGGCTTTATATCATCTCAAGCCATTACTGGGCTCATACAGACAAACAGTTTCAATAAATGGATCTGATTTTAATACTACATGATTGATTAGATAGATAGAGTCCAAATTGTGCTGCAAGTTACAAAAGTTCTTAAAGCAACTTTATGATAAACATGGGATGAAATCCTGCCTCCATGAAGTCAATGGCAAAACTCCCATTCAGTGGGATCAGGATTTCACCCAGCATATTTAATTAGATGCCAATATAAGTTTCAGAACTGCAGTAAAATACTGAGCCTCTGTTTTAAGAGTTGAATTTCAAGCACTATTTATCACAAGTTCAGTCCACCCACCCCACCCCCATCCTAGCATCAGATGAATTATGGCCGCTATTTTAAAACACTTATTTCAAATGAGAAGTCTGTTTCACTTCAGAACAGCTAATGCAAATGTTCAGTTATTTAAACTGATTTTTTTAGACTGGTGCTTGGCAAAGAAACGTTTTTTTGTAATCCCATCAATTGCATTTAAGATCCTAGTATTCAAAAACAACTTCACAGATTAAAGTGACTTTTGGCAAAAGAATCTGCAGCCAGGATGAAAATGTTTATGAGGAATTTTAGACCGCTATGGTCTGTAAAAGCTGAGAGAAAAAATCAGGGCATAGCATATAACATCACATATTAAAGATTGTTTAAAATAGCTTGAATGCTGATTACAGATAGTTTAAAATCTTTATTTAATACATTAAATCATGCATTGGCAGTAAGACAATAGACTTACCTGTGAAGAGCTTCTGTGATAAGCTGAGTAATGAAGTGGTCCAGAAATAGTAGTGTCATGTGATAGAGATGGATATTGACTCTGCATTGGATAAGGGTGCTGGTTGCTATAGCTACCATAGTTGTAGCTTCCTGTGTACCTAAAATACATGAAACCCCCCCACACACTCACACATTTAGTACTCATAATAACGGCATTCCAGCTACTAGTTCTGTTGTAGTTTTCTAATGCTACAGATATATTTGCATTTGTTTCCATAAGAGAGAGATGCTCTGAAGAACAATCTGTACGAAGCTTTACCCCAACTCAGCTCGAAGATGCAGATGTCACTTAATGGAATTATGTGCTCTACACAAATAGCAAATAGAGTGACTCCATGTGTCTGTGTGATCTGTAATCAGTCATTTGTAGTGCTTTCTAAGGGTCCAGTTTGGCCACCTTTACTAGTGTTCCATAGTCCCCTATTCCGAGTGGTGGTTCATGGAGCTACTCACACAATGAAATATTATTCAGCATGAGCCAGAACGGTAGAACTGGGCCCTGAGAGCTAAACTGTTAAATGTAGCTACAGCCTTGCACTGGGGCAATGGGTGCTCCCCACTTATGATGGGGTTGGTGGAGTAATTTGCTATTTCCCTTTAAGGGGTGCAGCACACTCTTCCTGTGGAGCTGAGCTGAGGGGCAGAGTCATGGCTCTACCTACTCCCCATCTCTCCCTACCCCTTTTTTGGGGACAGCTGTTCCAGCACAGGTGGGGATGGCGGTGGGAGAAGCCCCTGCACTTTTCTGAATGTTTCTGGTTAATCCTTAGGTGGGTCACACAAGAGGGGAAGGGATGGAGACTCTTTACAGTCTCCCTACCTCTGCATGGCCATGTAAATGCTAGATGTTAATCTAGCTCGAAAGTACTAGGCTTTAAAAATGTACACGAGCTAGAAGTGGTACTGATATAGGGATGGGGGGGAGGATGAGGCTCATTTACATTTTATTTTTATTGATTTTTAACATCTTTTAAACAGATTACTATAAGGTGCACAGGGTAGATCTAGAGTCTGGGTACATTTAACTATCTCCCATTAGTCTTCAATATAGCGCTCTAGAGATACTGCGCTATATTGTAAACCAGACAAACAAACAGGTATGTTTATAAATGACAGCAGGACACCCAGTCTGAAAATGATTGCTTTCAAAACCCGGGGCCAGAGGCCCCTCTTCATTCAGAAGTGTGAGGTGGAGCAAAGCAAGGGGGAAGAGGATGGACCTCAGTGGGACTCAAGCATGAATAGGGAGGTTTTCCATAAGGGGGACCGGTCCAACTGGGAGGCTCGGTGGGTCCTCCACTCTCTCTTAATTGGAATGGAAGAAATGGCCCAAAGAGTCAAAGATGTTAACATGACTCTGTCCCTATACAACATTAAACATGGTTCATGGTTTTGAGTACAGACACCTTGCCCTGCTTAGCCCCATGGAATCAACCACCATTAAAAAGCGTTTTAAACTTTTATTAAAGCTACAGAAAAAGAAGGAAGATCAGTGAAAGCATTTGAAAGGTAATGTATTAAACGAAGCTTTTCTTCATTCCCTTTAGCTGTAGCGTTTTTAGCAAACCCCAGCCTGACAGTCTTTGAGATGGTATTAAAGATGTAATAACTGTCTTGTGGGGGGGGGGGGGGGAGAGAAAAAGATAGTTGAAATGGGTTGAAGTTGCTGTTGTTGTTAAAGTCCAGTTCTGGTCCCTTTCAAAACAAAACAAGAAAAACATATAGGAGGGGAGAGAAAAGCACAATGAAGACATTAAGTGCAGCTTCTGTTTCTGGTGCTAAGTCTTGCTTGTAATCTCACTCCTAAAGAAACCTGGAGCACACAGTCCTATCTACCACTCCCAGACCTGGCAAGCTATCCCAGTGTTGGGCTGTTTAAGGCATTGCTTTTATCTGCCTCTCTGGACGTGGGCTCGCAGCAGTCTTGTGAAAGATACAATCTTAGTCGGCTAAGCCAGATTCATTTTAGAAGGCAAAAAGAGAAGAAAGAAAAGAAATAAGGTGGGGAAAGGAAAATTATATTCAAGGGAGGGCATGACAGCTACAACCCAAGTCTCACATCCCAACCGGTGTTTGGGATTTAGCCTGATAGAGGTGATGTCAACCGTGTCCCTCTCTTTGGCTCAATGTGGTCTGGGCATCTGTCAGGGTCAGGTCAGTGAAAGCCCAGGGGTGTCAGGGTGGGTTCCAGGAGAAGATTGGGGTGGCAGCCATGATGGTAGAGCTCACTCCTTTCAGTCCACCTGTCTCCAGCCCTCGTGTTTTGATACCCTTTCCCCCCTCCCAGTCTCTTTTTAATGACCCAAAAGGGGGTGATAGGAATAATAGCTCATCCCCTCGTTATTGTGTTTGCTATTTAGGCCTGCTTGCTGACACACCAAATTTGGTCCATTAATTTTCAATTCCATTCTCTTGTTTAGTGGTCATGATTTCAACACCGTTCTTGAGTGGTTTCAGTAGACCTTTTGTTTTGGACTCATTTATTCTGTCTCCTTTTTATATCTTTTTCCAAACAATTTTATAGAACAGTCTGAATTGGACTCTTGCTACCCTGGACAACTTAGAGTGTAGACCTCTGCACAACAACTCCTCCCAATGGCAGCATGACTCCTCCTGCCATGCCTGTGCTCTATCTCTGGGGCAGATAATCTCAGTCAGACCAGCATTGCATTTCCGCTCAGTGGTGCATTAAGCATGTTCCTAGGACAGCATGCTGTATATGGTAGCAGCTCCCTGTCCCTACCCTCACTCCTCCAAACTCACATATTTTCAACCATGTGGTGTCCACATGACAAGTCTTCTTCAGCCTCCTTGTAAGGATAGGCAGGGGCATGCCATGGAGTTGTCACCCATATTTATTCTACTGCAACCCATCTTTGGGGGGGTCTTTTTGCTCCTTGCTCCTCTTTGCAGGGCAGCATGAGGCTCAAAGCCAACAGATTTTCTGGTGGTCAGTGGTAAGCCTTGGCTTTCTTATGTCATTCTAAGGTGCAGTCTCTTTTTGTGGAAGGTTTACACCCACCACTGGTCAAGTCTGTCCACAGTTTAGGAATGCTCTTGGATTCCTTTCTGATGCTAAGCTGTCATATATCAGCATCCATGAGTAATGCTTTCTACCATCTCCAGTTGGCTTGGAGATTATCTCTTGCTGGTGGACGACGACCTGGTCTCAGTTATTCCTGCCTTCGTCACTTCTCAGCTGGACTGCAGCATTGTGACGTATCTGGGCATGAAGTCTTCAGTGCTCAGGAAACTTTAACAGCTACAGAATGCTGCAGTACATCTCAGCAACACAGGCTACTGCAAGCACATCACACCTGTCCTCCACTCGTCACACTCGCTTCCCAAAGAATTTCAATTTGAGTTTAAGGGCTCGGTTCTTATCTTCCAGGCACACAATGGGCTGAGCCCAAGGTATCTAAAAGATTAATTAAAGCTCCAGGATGAAGATTATTCCACTCCTCCTCAATAAGGTTAAACTTGTCTGTACAGGAGAAAGAGCTTGGGGCCAAGATCGTGGAATGATTTCCCCCAAGAACTAAGGACCATCACACATCTCACAACTTTTCACTCAAAGTGCAAGGTGCATTTTGTTGACCTTGATTTCTCTAACATAAATACATGACAATATGTATAGTAAATGCCCACCAACTAACCATCCCCCTGAGGAGAGGATGAGAGAACAAGCCACATGTGTCAGATGTTAGTCAAGACATTTAATGCACTTCTGGAAGGTACCCAGATAATATGGAGATAGGTTGCAAAGTCAAGCACTTGAAAGTTAGGAAATGTCAGAATTTAGGTTGCCTATGCAACTTTAATTCAGCTCTCTTGTGCATGTGAATTATGACACAGTCTTTAATTACATGATCACATACTATTTCTTCCTAGGTTTTTAAAGAGAAAACTGAATACACGAAATTCCATCATGCTGCATCCTACTGACACCCATATGGGTCTTTAGCAGAGTTGGAACTTTTAGATCCACCTCAGGGACCTCTGCCACTTGAGCTAACAGAGTAACTGATAGCAGTAGTAGGTTGTCATCCTCTACGTGGAACACCACAAGAGAAGGATGGGACAATTTCCCAGTGGATTTCACAATTAACTCCTGATAGCAGTGGAATGGAGGGCTTGCCTACATGGCACCAGCAAAGCACACTCATAAGCATGCGTCAATTCTCCAAAAAGGACCATATGTTTGGAGTTTAATGTTCCTACCCTACACACACCCACATCATATAGCATTTGAAAGCTATTTTATGCATGTTTAGATGAGGTATCATGTGGAGCTGTCAAGTGCTGCTGTAAGCCTGTAGGTGAGATGAAACAATGATGCCCAAAATGAGAAAGTGTCATTTTTTGCACAGTTCCAGAAACTGAAACATTACTATGACTACAGTTTCCACTGTTTAAGTTAATTTCAACATCTCAATGTAGTGTTCATTGGTCAAAGCTATCAAATGACAATGTATACAAAGATTTGTATTGCTGCACAGCTACACCATGAATTTGGGGCTCGCAGTTTAATTGATCTACTACACCTTCATGATTCTGCATCAGTTATGAGGAGCAGTTCATCACTAGTGCTGCAAAAACTGAAGTAGAAAGATTCCAGGGTGGTGTGTTCATTCCAAATGGAATTATTCCACTTCATGTTGGTGGAGATCTCATCCACGAAGGAGATGATAATATAGACATCAACGCAGAGACCACTGATGGAAAGAATACCTTCCATTCAATGACTAGAGTGGCATTTTAAGAACAGTGTGCCGATAATCCAGCATCACAAGAAATATCACTGTAGCATGGAAAAGAAAAGTCACTCTCCCTGAGCAATCAGAGTCTCTTGTGCAGTGAGCAGCATTTAAAAAACCTAGAACACACCCAGAACTGACTCACTGTGAAAAAGTACTTGAGAAAATAGACTCTTGCCACCTTGTCACAGATGACCACTGTCCAAGATCTCTTCCTTTTAAGACTACCGCCTTCTGATGTCTTACCAGTACCAAATGATGTTGATATTGTTCACACTTGGGTGATTCCATTTTGGACTGGTTCCCACCACGAGAGGGCAACAAAGAAGAGCACTTACACGACAGTTGCTTATGCACCTATTGTGGATGCCAGACCAAGTGACATGGCCATAGTCTATATTACAATGCTAAAATGTAAGATTATGTTAGCAGCTCTAGGGCAGCCATTCAGACCAAGGATCAGCAGCTGAATGCTGATGCTCATCAAGTGAAATGGATTCTTCCAAATGATTCTACCAATGTGATTCACCTGGGCAGTATTACACCCTGTGCTGTTTTATTGCATGTACTGGGAAATTTTGGGGAGATGCAGGATTGCTAGACCTTCTTGTTGATTCAGATGTGCATCCAGCTTGTGCTGTAGATCAAATGCTTGCTGATAAGCAATTCAGCTGGGCTCTACGTGGCTTGATTCTCACATTTGAGGCCCCGAGTGCTCTGAAACTTTATTTATTTGTTAAATGGTACGAACAGGGAGGAGGTACTCATGCAGTTCCAGCATCTGTCTGGCAAATGTTGGCTGACACTCAAAAGGTGTTTGAGTCTGAAGACACTGAGTCCTTACAACATGTCATTAAAGAGCTTGATGATGCTATAGCTCAGCATATGCTACTACTACTGGAGAATTCAGACATGGGGATGGTACCCTGTCGCCTATGTTCAGGCTCTGGGATCATTTTCTCCAGGTTACACAGATACTACTTCTAAACATCCATGCTGGAAGGGCATAATGAGTGGGGTCCCGCAGGGATTGGTTCTGGGTCTGGTTCTGTTCAATATCTTCAGTGATTTAGATAATGGCATTGAGAGTATACTTATAAAGTCTGCAGACCATAGCAAGCTGGGAGAGGTTACAAGTGCTTTGGAAGATAAGATTAAAATTCAAAATGATCTGGGCAAACTGGAGAAATGGTCTGAAGTAAATAGGATGAATTCAATAAGGACAAATGCAAAGTACTCCACTTAGGAAGGAACAATCAGTTGCACACATACAAAATGGGAAATGACTGCCTAGGAAGGAGTACTGCGGAAAGGGATCTGGGGGTCAGAGTGGATCACAAGCTAAATAGGAGTCAACAGTGTAACACTGTTGCAAAAAAAGCGACCATCATTCTGGGATGTATTAGCAGGAGTATTGTAAGCAAGACACGAGAAGTAATTCTTCCGCTCTACTCCGCGCTGATTAGGCCTCAACTGGAGTATTGTGTCCAGTTCTGGGAGCCACATTTCAGGAAAGATGTGGACAAACTGGAGAAAGTCCAGAGAAGAGCAACAAAAATTATTAAAGGTCTAGAAAACATGACCTATGAGGGAAGATTTAAAAAATTGGGTTTGTTTAGTCTGGAGAAGAGAAGACTGAGAGGGGACATAACATTTTTCAAGTACATAAAAGGTTGTTACAAGGAGGAGGGAGAAAAATTGTTCTTCTTAACCTCTGAGGATAGGACAAGAAGCAATGGGTTTAAATTGCAGCAAGAGCAGCTTAGGCTGGACATTAGGAAAAACTTCCTGTCAGGGTGGTTAAGCACTGGAATAAATCGCCTAGGGAGGTGGTGGAATCTCCATCACTGGGGATTTTTAAGAGCAGGTTGGACAAAACCTGTCAGGGATGGTCTAGATCAGTGGTCCCCAACCTTTTTCGTCTGGCGGACACCAGACAATGAGCCAACACGGACTGTGGCCGGCGGACAAGCATTCACCAAAATGCCACCGAGAAGCGGCAACGTCAATAGGCGTCACCACCAAAAGTCGGCGGCATTTTGGCAGCGACGCCTCTGGATGATGCTGCTTGTCGGCGGCATTTCAGCGGATGCTCGTCCGCCGGCCAGTACGCAAGTGCACATAGATACCATGGCGCCCGCGGGCACCGCATTGGGGACCACTGGTCTAGATAATGCATAGTCCTGCCTTGAGTGCAGTGGACTGGACTAGATGACTTCTCGAGGTCCCTTCCAATTCTATGATTCTATGATTCTATGAAGGCTGACAGGAGGATTGGAAGCTTCACCTACACACACAGCGTGCCAGGCTTCCATAGTTCTTTACTGCAAACAGGCCCAAACTATGCCAGTTAGATACCAATCTACATTCTTGTTATAGTAATTCTCCCTGAAGTGGTACACAGTGCCTTTGAATCTGGGGAATTTGCTGTGTGTCAGACTCCTGGTTGTTCCAAAGGAATTTGGAGTGACATGGGAACAGAGAAAACTGTCATCAAAGACTCAAAAGGCAGCAGTCGGATTGTAGGACTTAGAAGAAAGAAGCCAGCTCGTCAGATGCCCCTCACAAAACATGTCCTGAGTGAATAAGCAAAAGCTACAAGAGAAAGAAGTGAAGATAAAGTCCACAAAACAAGTCCTTGGCTTTGCACTGAAGAGGGATGAAGACTATGTTACAGCTTTACCAACTATGTCATCAACAATATGACAAACCCATTTGACCCTGAATCACATCCAGAGGTGCTTATTAACATATCTACTAGACTTCATGTAACATTAAATGTACAAGAGTCTCTACTGAAAATAGTAGATGCTGGTGAAAAACAAATGGAGAGATTTAGGAAAGGTACACTTGATTCTGATGGGACATGTAGCTTCTTCAGCCCAGGCAAGAAAACTGGCATCAAAACATTTGCTAATATGGCCAAGAAGACCGAATTTAAGTCTGGCAAAGGAGGGACACTTACAGCAGCTATAAGTGCAGAAATTGTTTTCCACAAAGCCCTATCTTTAGCAAGATGCAGAGATGATGTTTCAATGGCAATTGTTCTTAGTCATCCAATAGGACCTGTGCCTGTGACTCTCTTCCATGCTGATGAAACAATGAGAACACACAAAGCTGAATTAGTGCATCAGCTGGAAGCTCAAGCTGAAAGAATCCATGAGCTAAGAGCATGCAACAAAGAAACCACCATATACATCAGAGATGCCATGGCTGTCATACAATGATGGCTGGAGACAAATAAATTCCACACATTCAGTGAACTGGCTGCTGAGTTCTTGAGGCAGGTCCTAGGATTTCACAAATCTAGTTCTGTAATTGAAGTCTCTGAGAGATATGACAACAGTAACACTAATAAAACTGCAGAAAGACAGCACTGGACAGGATCTAAGGTTGAATGCAAGAAATACCAGGGGACTGGTGAATGCCCTGTGCCTCCGTGGAAAAAGTTTCTAAACATGGCATCCAACAAGCAGTCACTTGTAAAATTCCTCTGTGAATACATGGTTCAAAATGCACCTGAGAGTGCAGGAGTACACCCAACACAAGAACATAAGAACTGCCATACTGGGTCAGACCAAAGGTCCATCAAGCCCAGTATCCTGTCCTCTGACAGTGGCCAATGGCAGGTGCCCCAAAGGGAATGAACAGACAGGTTATCATCAAGTGATCCATGCCCTGTCACCCAATCCCAGCTTCTGGCAAACAGAGAGTAGGGACACCATTTCTGCCCACAAACACTCCTTCTTGCTGGAGGCTTTTCCAATGGTGAGGTAGCAAAGTCCATCACCAATAGAGATGTTGAAGAAGCCCAAGCTTTGTACAATACTCAAGAGGAAGTGGACACAAGGATGCTTCTGCATGCTATATGTGCCAATATGGCTTTTGAGTCTTTTAGGTTATGTCTATACTACCTGCCGGATCGGCGGGTAGTGATCGATCCCCGAGCACTCTCCCGTCGACTCTGATACGCCACTGCCATGAGAGGCGGAAGCGGAGTCGACGGGGGAGCGGCAGCAGTCAACTCAGCGCCGTGCACACGCCGTGGTAAGTATACCTAAATACGTCGACTTCAGCTACACTATTCTCATAGCTGAAGTTGCGTATCTTAGGTTGATTCCCCCCTCTCCCCTGAGTGTAGACCAGGGCAAAATGTCAAAGGAACCATAGCAATTAAGTCACCTGAAACAGAGGTTTTGGTCCTGGCTGTTCACTACCTTCCATAAATGGAATACATAGATAGCATGTGGATTGAAACCAGGCACCATTACGAGCATGACTGACTAGTGTCGCTTCGTATCTGTGCATGCAGTTTGTGACACATTCACACACTCCTGAATTCTGCAACATACTTCTTGCTGTACATGCATTGATAGGATGCATCTGTGTCATCACTATTTGGGATTGGGGAGGGGGAAATCTGTGTTTAGTGTTGTCAAAACAAAGGGAACTTACCTCATTAGAGATCTTGCCAAATTGGGAGAGTGTGACAGACAAGCCACAATTTCTGCAGCAAGGAAGTTGGTAGCAGTGCTGTATGACCAGCGCAAGAAAGGAGACCCACATTGCTTGTGGCTCAATGTAGCCACCAGAAAGGACAAGTCATTGGCCAAACTCCCACCACACGAGGACAGTTTTGAAGAGTATGTCAAAAGAGCATCTTGGCAGACAAAGATTTGGATGTCTTCACACACACAGGTAAACCAGATATTGGATCATCATTGCAACATGGATGGGCAAATGTGGATGATGAGCTACTTCTTGTATTCTCCAAGGGCCAGTGGCATCTGAGCTTCTACAAAACTGTATCTCTGCCTGCAACAGTAGGGGTCACTGCACAATAAACTGTCTGTAATCAGAACAAACTTCCCTGCACTGACCTGTGTGTATGCAAGGCAATGAAGACTGGGTAACCAATGGACTCTTGACAGAAATCATAATGAACAAGATAATGATAATGATGTTGACTAGAAATGTCACCAGTGCTATTACAGTTCAATGATACCTGTACTAATTTATTATTAGATTTTGCTTTAGCCTTTAGATTGTTGTTGTGATGCTTTGAAATCCATTTTTCTGTCTTGAAATAATAACAGAAACAAATGCAAATATTTCAAAGTGGCCATTTTAACATGTTGATGGTGTCATTGTTTACCCCCGTTTCTATGGTAATGGCACCACTTGACAGCTCCCCATCATATGTTATCTTAAGGTAGACATAATAAGCTTTCAAATTATGTATGATGTGCTTGTGTGTAGAGCGGGTACATTAAGTTGACAAAATTGGTGGTCACTGCTGCTCGCCCATAGAGGAGTATATTTTTAAAGTGTTCAAACATATTGCACTTAACTGCCCTATGTACACTCTATTGGTGTGTTCTAAAAGGTCCCTAGTTCACGTTAACGCAAACTAGGTACTTTTTGGAATGTGCCAGCAGGATCTACACAGCACAGCTGGGCGCTTTGCAGATCACACCCCTCTGGTGCGCTCTGCCACGCCATGTAAACAAGCCTCAGGAATCTTAGTTTCCATTTCAGATTCTGGAGGGGAATGTGCTCTAGTAGCCACAGACTCTTCTGCCTGTTCCCCCAAACTTGATCCCTTCTGTGCCATGCCCTCCAATCCAACCCTGTCCTAGTCCTGTGTCTTCCCCACCCCAGCTCCTCATTTCAATCCCATTCTTCTCAACTAGCCAGTCCCAGTCTCCACTCTTAAGGCATCTCATCTTAGTCCCAATCTTCTTGCCCAGCAAGTCCTAGGCCTGGTCTACTTTAGAAAGTTAGTTTGGCTTAACTATGTCAGTCTGGGGTGTGTAAAAAATCCACACCCCTAAGTAGTGTAGCAAAGCCAACCTAAGTCCCCATGAAGACAGTGCTAGGGGAGGTGAATTCACTCAGAAATGGGAGAATTCCGCCTCTCTGTTTAGGTAGTGTCTATACTGAAGCCCTGCAGAGGTGCAGCTGTGCCACTGCAACATTTTAAGAGTAGACAAGACCTCAGTCTCACCCCTCTGGACTCACTGGACCAGTTTCAGTCTTCTTGCTCATCTAATCCCAGTCTCTCCCCAATTTCCCCTCCCACCCACACCATCAGCCTCCAGTCTCAGATTCACCCAGGTAGGCTCCTTGTCCTAATCTATTCCCTCTACCCCATTTCAGGCCCCCTCTGCATTTGAAACAGGCAGCTTCCTCCTTCATGCTGCCTGAGCCCAGCAAGGTGGGCACTGAGAGCACAGGAGAGACAGTCTTTGATGTCTGCACGTCTCCGTTACCAGGATTTCTCAGATCACCTAAAGCTATCTGGAGTTACTGGGTAATTGGGAGGTTGTGATTAATTACGTGTGCAGTAACAGGCCAACAGAGGGCAGCGTGAATGAGGGTGAATTTGCTGCTGCTCCTTTCCTCGTGCTCAGAAGGGATACAGGTCACCAGACAGGGAAGGTTCCAGGGCAGTTTGAAGGCATTTGGTCACAGAGGCAAGCTTTCTCATGGCCCTGGGCGGAACACAGTGATTGGAGACAGCTAGCAGACTCTAACTGGAACCTGCCAGTGCCTTCGGGCCTGGCACCTAAGGTGCCTCTAGCACTTGTCTGGCAAGTGGCACACAGACCACGCCACTGAGGATGATTTCAGGACAAAGGTTGGTACTGCAGAGTTGCCAAGACCTCCCACAGGATGGACAATTACAAGGATTTCCATGTTGCTGTTAGCGTGACTCTTGCAACTCGTAGAAGAAAGGTAAGCAGTTTCTGTCTCGTTATCCTCCACACTCTCTCCTAGGAGGTGCCATTGATATACACAATATAATTTCTTCATTTGGTATTTTGCAAGATTATTTTCTGACTGTGTTAAAGGATGTTTGCGCACTGGTGCACATCGGTCTTACGTGCGCGAGGTTTCCAACTTTTCCACCTATTCTCCAGAATAAGTCTCACTAACCCCTGCCCATCTTGGACAGTTTAACTGGGCTTTAGGAGTAAATAATTTTACATAGCGTCTCAAAAGAAAAGAAAAGAAAAGAAAAGAAAAGAAAAGAAAAGGCCACTACAAGAAGTTACACTCCTGACACTTTCAATATTTCCATCAGTACAATTGGGCTAATTAAGAAATGTCCAATAAATCCCCTCATTTAAAACACAGCTGAATGTCACTATCTCAGCATCTCCCCAGGAAGGTTTGGAGTCTTGTATTATCTATTATTGTCACCACTGTAAATTCAGAGGAAAGCAGTAATGATCCCTCAATATTTATTTTCAAGAAAGCTGCTTTTATCATGAAGCTTTCATTTTGTTTTGCATGACTGGCCCCAAGTACAAAAAGATACATTTACATTTTCTGAGCATGACTCACAATGACTCTGAGCTTTACTCTTTGTCTTAAGCCCTGTTATGTGGTAAAATAAAAGTCAGTGTAAAAACTCTTGAGCCCTTTAAAGTGCTCTCCTCATCAGTACTCTGCAAAGCTTTTGCATTCCAGAGGGTATCCATCTTCAGTGATGACTGATAGTAGCTCCAGCAGAAATTGTTCTAGAAAAGTCAGAAGAGGTTCTCTCCAGCTGAGGATCTGCATTTTGTGTGAAATTCAGCCCGGGTCGAGGACCAGAGCCCTGTGCATCACTTAAGCCCTCAATGGGGAATAGACATTGTGCTGGCTCTCCACAAAGCAATGAATCTCGAATCTTCCACCATGGGGTAGGCATTTCCACACATGGAAACTGTGGGCAGAGCTTGAGGAATTCAGTAAGAAGTCTTCACCTTCCGTTGCATGCAGGCTATCAACAACATCTCCCACACTCCTAATCCTGGTACATGCATGGGCCTGCCCAATGGGTGATTTTGTTATGGTGTTTGGCTAGTTGTGGAAGGGACAGAGGAGCTCTCTGAGCTTGATACATTGCCCTGTAAGTTGGGAATATACCGAATGGCTATTGCTTTGGAACAGGAGTGTTGTGAGGCTGTGTTAAAGTTTGTAAAGTGCTCCAAGATCTTTACTAAATGTTCTATCTCACTGTTTATTATTTTCATTGGTCAGCATTACTCCGAGGCTTTAACCCGTTTGTTATGTTCGATCCTCCTTCTAGTTCAAAAATTGTCTGTCTTTCCAAACCCTGGAAATTGTTGTTCTGTGAGACTAGCAATTAGCTTGGCGAAGGAAGGTTAGCTTTTCTTGATATATCTAGGCCATTGACATAGAATAATAGGAATCAGAGATAGAAGGAAACCTAATTAGATCATCCATCCAGTCCTTCTCCCTTTAGAACTTATTTTCCAGGTTTCCTTGTGTTTATGACTTGCATTATGTTTTAAATGCATAAATGGAAATACGTGAGAGACCATATAACCATACTACACTATCACATTGCAATGAAGATCTATTCCCTCAGGAAACAGACCTTGGATTCCAACTGCTTTTGAAAAAAAAAAATATTGCAAATTTACACTAGTCCTTACAACTCAAATAAACAAACTGGTAAGTGACCTACCCGTGTTCCTCTCTGTGGGGGTAAACAGGTATCCTGTGTGTGACAGATGAAGAAGGCACATGAGGACTTCTCATGCAGGGCAGCTGTTGCGAGTTTTCAGCAGGTGACCCAGCAGCTGTTGTCACAGTGTATGTGAGTGACCATGTATAGGACTGCATAGCTCCTGCAGAACAAACAAAGTTGACGTTCATAGTTAACATGAGCTGTAGTCCTTTGAAACGATCCATTTTGAAACAGCCAGTAAAGAACAATCTAATAAGGTGATGCCAATGAAGACTATCAACCAAAGGAGGTGAATAAAAATGGGTATAGTGCAGTGGTTCTCAAACTTTCACGTAGCAAGCCTCTGAGTGCGACCCCACTTATAAATTAAAAACATTTTTTTATATATCTAACACCATTATATATGCTGGAGGCAAAGCGGGATTTGCGGTGGAGGCCGACAGTTCACAACCCCCCATGTAATAACCTCACGACCCCCCTGAGGGGTCCCAACCTCCAGTTTGAGAACCCCTGGTATAGTGATAGCAGTAAAACACCCATTTTTGAAGAACACTTCAAAAGGTACAAATAGGTGAGCTAGAATATCAGATACTGGGAGACAATCCAGACACAACTGGCATTTTTGAAACATAGCAGGATGTGAATAATCAATGCAATACTGTAATTTGTGCCTATAAACTTTTGGGCAGGGACTGTCTTTTTGATCAGTTTGTACAGCACCTAGCACACTGGGGTCCTGGTCCATGACTAGGGCTCTTAGGCACTACAGTAATACAAACAGAAATATAAATAAATATAATATAATATAATATAATATACAAAATACGGGACAGAGCTTAGAGCTGTGAGAACGGCACTAGCACAAAACATTGCATAGACATTATGGGCCAAATCATGAGCCCCTCTACAACAGAGTGGAGCTCCGTGCCGGCTGACTTGATCCTCAGGATGCTCAGAGCTGGTGTGGTAGGAAGAACGGTCAGGGCCCTTGGGACCTGGAAGAGGGTTGGACTCAGGCAAATTAATTCCTTGCAGCCTGACTTGGCTTTCATCTACCCACCAATCTAAGTTCTTATGTGGTCCCCATCACTGTGGTATCAGATTGGCTCCCAAAATAATAACAAGTGCACACTTGGAGACGTTCCTCTCTCTCTTCCCGCTAGTCAGCAGGGACTAGGCTTTGTTGACTTCATTAATGTGGTTCTGTTCTAGGAAGGTTAAGGCAAAGAAGTAGGTTTTGCATTTTGCTCTGAAAGTGCTGAAGTTTTTAGTCAGCTTGGTCTCTTCCAGGTGGGAACTCCAGATTTATGGGCCAGTTCCTGAGAAACCTTGTCCTCTCTATGTGACTCCCATCCTTGAGGTTGGTGGTCCCATAATTCTGGGGTAAAATAGCTGTTGTGGATGAGGGCCAAAAACTTGAATTTGACCCAGTATAGAACGGGGGGCCAATTAAGATAGCAGAATAGAGGTCACCAGGTGCTTTCAGCTCTCTTTCTCCAGCTAAAAAAGGGAATGGACTAGAGTTTCAGGAGCTGATTTGGATTTTCCTTCAGCACCTCTAGGACTTCTGTTGTGTGATATGACCTAATTCAGAGAGGCAAGTTATTGTGTTGTCAGCTCTGTGTTCATTGTATTGCTCTTGGTGAATGGAGAAGCAGTCTCAGATGTGGGTGATTTTCTTCAGAAAGTCAGGCAGATAGTTCTTTGTAGTGAGAAGTGCTCAATTCTGGGACTGAAGTGGGACACCCTGTGCTAAACAAGGTGATTCATAGACTGAAACACTGCAGCAGGTTGTGACTTTATGGCTGCTAAGGTGGAGAAGAGGTGGGAGTTCTTTGCATGTTTCATGCCTGAGGGTAGGTTCACAAGAATTGCTTGTGTTACAGCCTGTCTGCATTTACTTCTGTTCTCCATCACAAACACTTGTATTTTCTTCCTTTCTACTTCTGTTACAGGTTTGCAGAGAACCACTGAGATCTATGGGAGCAATGATGAGGGTGCAGGCATTCCAGTGCTAGAACATCAATGGTTGTGTTTAATGAGTGGTTACAGTGACTCAACAGAGCTTCTATCCTACAGCATTTTGGTGGGGTGGAATTACCTGCAAGTATGTTTTGGACTTGACTGGGTCCAGGCCATTATGGTGGCTTCCTTTTTGTCTGGAAACCAGCCTGAAGGAGGTGATGGTCAGTTCACCATAGGGGCCATTTCTTGTGTCCCCTATATCAGGTCAGGTTCCCCTTTTTAAGTGAGAAGAAATGATCTAATAGTCACAGCTGGGCTCAAAATCAATGAATCTATAGCCAAGTCCCATTCAAAATTCAGGTCCAAAGCATGACCTGCTCTGTGTGTAGATCTAGATGTTACATACGAGAAACTAAAAATGGAAACTGGGGCAAAGAGGTGTTAGGCCATTGCATTGGAGGAGTTGTCAATATGGCTGCTGAAATCTCCCAGGACTATCGTCGGAACATCTTCACCATGCCTGACAGCAGCACCTCAGGCTGCTGCTCTAGGAAAGGCTTGCTTTCTGGAAGGTCTGAAGACTAGCAGTTTGCATACGGTGGACTTGTCTCTGGATTTGCAGAGCAGCTGATTATTGAAAGATTTTGTGTCAAGGAGGCCTCTTTTGCATTTGAGGCTGGACTGGAAAAGGATGACTACTCACCCCTTCTCTCCCTTGTGGAGGGAATGCAGTAGCTTTCACAGGGTGACCTGCACATGAAGAGAGAGGGGGAGGAGTGGCTCAGATTTGGAAGGTCTCAATTTCCTGTTGGAAGAAGAAGAACACTGCCGGGTACATGTGTGTATGTATGTGTTAAAGGAGGGCATCAGTGAGACCCCTCCCATAAATTGTGGTAGGGCAAAAGGTAGGAGGAGAGGCAATTGAAGAGATTGTGGTTGTTCCATTTTTTAAAACACCAGCCACCAGAACCCCAATCCCACAACTCTTACACAATCAATCTCATTGACTTCAATGGAATCCAGAAGACAGCCTTTTTTAGCTGCTGTACCCACTGAATTGAACCAAACTGAAAGTAAAACAGTAGTGGTTGAGTGATTTGACAACACTTTGTTCTTCTTTGTGTTTTCAGCCTTCAGGATTTGAATAAACTTAGAAAGTTCTTTTACTTCATTTCACTTTATTTTTTACTTATTTGCTTTTTTAAGACTGACTACATTGTTTAGAACATGACAGCAAGAGGACCTCTGTAGGAAGCACAATGTATAAATAGCTCTGCTAAAAGCCCAACAACAGCCCTGTTGTGCTATCACACAGCAAAGCCAAAAATGCAAAGGAATTTCATGCACGGAAGTGTGATTCGTACTACAAACCCTTACTGTACTTGTTGGTGTGTGTGTACTGCTGTGAATAGAACCATATAGCCAGGCCGATTAGCTATTACCCTGTCTCTTGTGCAGTCATTTATACCAGTGCAAAGTGAATGCAAAATGTCTGTAAAATGGTACCATTTCACAATGGGAGCATTTTACAGCCACTTTGCACTGGATTGCAAAGGTGCATAGCATCACTGAAGCAAGCCCACAGATGTCAGTAGGAATCACAATAGTAAATATTATATTTGGTAGTAAACAATATTGTCAAGACCAAGTGTTCAAATTTCAGGAGTTAGGCTTGGTCTACAATACAGACTTATGTCGGGATAACTACGTCGCTCAGGGGTGTGGAAAATCCACACCCCTGAGTAATGCAATTTTGCCGCCTAATCACCAGTGTAAACGGTGCTATGTTGATGGGAGGGATTCATAGCTACTGTCAACATAGCTACTGCCTCTTGGGGAGGTGGATTAATTACCCCGAGAGGAGAAGCTCTCCCATCGGCGTAAGTAGTGTCTTCACTAAGTGCTATAGTGGTGCAGCTGAATCGGTGCAGCTGTGCCACTGCATCGCTGCGCGTGTAGATAAGCCCTCAGTCTCTCCAAAATAGGGAGATTGGCTTACAAATCAGATTTTTAAAAACCATACATTTGGGGTTCTTTTCATTTGCTTTCTGGTGCTGGATCCTTTTGGGTTTGCATCATCAAGCTTTTCTCTGCAACGATGAGGACTAGAAACTTACCTTAATTTTTAAACAAAAAATAGCATTCTCATGAATCCAGGAGCTGGAGCTTTAAGTAAAAGCACCAAATATCATGAGACTCTTGATAAAAACATGAGAACTGGCCACACTCACTAAGAGTTTACAAGAACAGCCCAAACGGAGAATTAATACCAAGTCAGCACCCTGTGGAATAGTGTACAGTACTATTGAAATGAACCTTTAATTCAAATATACATTCCCTTGGAACTGAGAGGAAGGCAGTGGAGGTGGGGATGACAAGGAGGTGGAGAAATGATTAGTTATCTAGTAGCAAACATTTACAATGCAGAATTTCTGTAAGCCAGTTCAGGTTCTTCTAACAGCAATTGCATTAGCAAATGAGTAATCCCAGGCTTTAAGAGAGGACTGCAGAGTCAACCATATACCCATCACTTTTGTTACAATATTGTTGTAATTTGACCAATCATTAATCTGGCCTTTGTAATTTAGAAAGAATTAGGGCTAATTATCCTTTTAAACTTTCAGTAATTTAACAGAAAAATTTAAATAAAATGTTAACTGGGCATGCCAGATGTTTTACACCAGAGCAATCTATATGGGATTTACCTTACTTTAGTTCGGTGTCATCTAATCGCAGTGATTTAATTTGCTGCTTTTGTGTTTGACCATTGAGTGCATGCAGAAAGTTTAAAAAGCAAGTTTAATAGTTAACTTTTATTGCCAGTGCCACAAGCAGCAAAGACTTAATGACACCTTAAATTGGGGAACTGCAAGCTATTGGTAACCAATCCGATTAGTTTTCTAGTTGTACAATGCATTTCCACACTGCTACATTTACCTAAATTAAAAAAAAAAAACGTTAAAGAAAGGCAACACAGTAACTTTTAAATACATCTCAAGAGAATTGCTGGTTAGAGCCACATATCTGGAGCAAATACGCAGAATTAAAAAACAAAATACATTGAGAATGTTACATCCCTCAAATCCTCGCCTGGTATAAATATACATAACTCCACTGAGCTGGAGTACTTACATTTTCAAATATTTTGATTTTTACCTTACATGCTGTGTAAGCACTAAGGCCTGGTCTATACATAAATGTTTTATCAATATAACTATTTTGAGTAGGGGTGTGATTTTTTTACTACCATAGTTGTACTAATACAAGCCCTAGTATAGATTCAGCTAGGCTGGTATAAAGGTGAGACTGCACCTAAAACTTAGGTCAACATAGCTATGTTGCTCAGGGCTGTGAAAAATGTTGTGCCCTGTACAATGTAGTTAGGTTGTAATCTAATCCCTACTGTAGATGCAGCCTTTTGAGGGGATGGATTTACTACAGCAGTGGAAAAATCCCTTCTGTTGCTGTAGCAAGTGTCTACACTTCAGTGGTGTAGCTGCTGTGTCATTGTAGTGCTTGTAGTGTAGACATGCCCACCAGTATATCTTATTCCCCTTCCTGAACTGAAATAAACTTTAGGCTTTATAGCTATAAATAAGCATTTTTATACTGGAATAACTGCATCCACACTAGGGGCATTTTGCTTCTTTATCTATGCTAGTGTAGTTAATGAGGAAAACCTTTCTAGTGTAGACCAGCCCTCAGAATCAAGAAAAACATGGATATGAAGTATCTTTTTCATTTTTATTAAAAAACCTCCCCTTTTTATTTTATCATCAACATACATGAACTTTCCACACAAATGCCTTTTACATTTTTCATATGTCTGGAATGTTATCTGCATCAACATCATCACCAGTTTTGGGTAATTTTTTTGATGTCCCCTCTAATGTTTTTAAAAACTTCCTATTATATTTTTCTACAAACTGCAGAATATACCCTATATTAATTGATACCCTAGAACTATGGCACATTGATTAGCCAAGATGGTTTATAATAGGTCCACAGCACACAAAGTAAAATACAACCAATTCCTGCAGCTGCAATGTTTCTGGTTCTGTATTACTTTACTTATATGAACCCCTATTCATATAAGTTGCGTTCTAGACAAAAATTAAGATAATGGCGATTAAAATAAAGCTGAGCTCAATGGTCAGAGAGAAGCAGCCATTCTGCCAAACAAAAGAATATAGGGAGAAAATGGGGAAGGTGGGGAAATGAAGAGCTGGTGAAAAAGGAGGACTATAATGATTAAAGATGAACTGTCTTGAGCAGAAAGGTCTTCCATGGAGACTTAGCTAGGACAGGCTATGGTAGAAATGCTCAGGTGGAGGGTTCCTTAGCCATAGTCTGTGTCTATCCTGAGGCTTCACCCTAGCAGTCCTCAGCCTTGGAGGGCCATAGCAGGAGAGAGAGAATCACTCAAGCACCTTAATAAACATAATTAAAGTACAAATAAATTAACATAATGCCAGTGTGAGTCCCTTCCATGTTTCCCCTCTCTTACCGCCTCAGACCATTCTCATTTTGTATGTCTTTCCTTTGAGGGGCAGCACACAGTTACCTGCTTTTCAATTTCTTGTTACTGGGGGAGGTTTTCTGGCCTGTGTTACGTAGGTGGCCCGACTAGATGATCACAATGGTCCCTTCTGGCCTTGACATCTATGAATCAAATTATTCATAAAATCTATGTCTCAAGTCTCTACTGGGAAGAGCACATAGCATGCGGCTTTATTCAAACAGTGTCTTTTCTTTTGTGCTCACCCTTCATGTCCAAGAACCACATGACTCTGGTCTTGTGGTCTTGCTGTTCAGGACATGGGATTGTCATATTTTCACACCAAATATAGTCTCTAAAGTCTCAAACATCAAGCAAACCTGAGGTTTCCACAATGCTATGTAGGATTAAAATGCTCTTAAATCTATTTCAGCCACAAATACACACTGTGGTTCCCTGGGATGTTTTTGAAGGCATGAAAAAGACTTGGCAGAAACCTTTATTCGTCCTTTAACTACTGTCAGTCTCCAGGATGGTAAATTGCCACTTCCTGGAATTTTTCTAGAAGCTTTTGTTGCTACTCTAGAGCCCTCCAAAAGTGAAAGTTATATCATTCATTTCACCACTGAGAGCCAGGACAGCATCTGGTGCCTGGAATGACTTCTGACAATCATTCAAGTTCCTGACTCCTTTCCTGCATCTGTAGACTCAAAATAGGAAAACAAAATATTTTTGACCCCAGACACTTGAAGGTCATGACTGGCCCTGGCCACCACCTCCAGAATGTATAATCTGTTTTTCATATCAGAGAGCTTATGAGAGGAATTTAACATGCAGAATGTAAAGGCCCACTTGTGTGCGCCAAACTGCAAGCCAGTTGTGTGCCTACTGGTTCATTTGCAGTTCTTGGAATCCCTAGCCACAAACTGAGTATCTTCATGCACAAATTACTAATTAGGACTTTTTCATGCCCATTTGATACACAATGTGTTCCTGAAACTGCTATAATTATATGTGTAATTATAGGCATGCAGTTGCATACAGGCCACAGGCCTCCATTTCCTAAATTCTGTCTTTGTAAGATGTTGAAAGGTACGAACAAAACGTTAAAACAGAAAAACAAAACAAACCCTAGAGCAACTGAGTCAGATTTTTAAAGGATTTAGGCACCTGAAGATGCAGACAAGCTCCATTACAATTGGGAATTGGGAGTTGAGGTGTTTTTGAAAATCCCGCTAAGAGTCTATATAGCTTTATAAATCAGGCCCATTCAAACAATATCCATTTTAAGAGAAAGTATGTGTTAAGTCATCGAGGGTTTTCTAAAGCACCGTTTCTCAAATGCGGCCACCAGGGGGTTTCCCAGCAGCCACGGCAGTTTCCTGGGTGGGTGAGGGAAGCATCAGCCCCTCCAAGTTCCCTGTAAGCTGCGCGGCTGCGCAGCAGTCTATTTAGCACTGGGCAGGTGCTCAGGGAACCCGCCTGGGGACCAGCCCCATATCCCCAGCCCCAACCCAGAGTCTGCACCCCCAGCTAGAGCCCTCACAACCCTGCACCCCAACCCTCTGCCCCAGCCTTGAGCCCCTCATCCCCGGCCCCACCCCAGAGCCTGCACCCAGAGGCGGAGCCCTCACACCCCTGCACCTCAACCCTCTGCCCCAGTCCTGAGCCCCCTGCCACACTCCGAACCCCTCAGCCCCACCCCCATCACATGAATTTTGTTATATGCACCAATATGAAGGTGATGTGTCACACATCACCTCCATATTGGTGCACATAACAAAATTCATTCCACACATGGGTGGGAAAAATTAGAGGGAACACTGCTCTTCCTCCCTCTTGCTGCATGCACTGCCTCTCTGGAGACACAGGTGGGACACACAACACTTAAGGAGCAAGGTGAGAAGGCGAGGGGGGGTGAGGAGGTGAGAGGTGAGCCAGCAGCAGAGTGAGGAGGCGGACGGGCGAGGGCCGTCCTCCCCTTCCCTCCCTTCCTCTCCCCATAGCCGTCCTTCCCTTCTCCTCTCTTCTCCCCTCCCCTCCCCAGACCCAATCCGCTCAGATATGTTTTTCATTATTATTTGGACTTCTATTATGTCAAAGTATTTTTAAATTTACTTCAGAATTGTTGTACAACCATTTTAACCAAAAAAGCAAACGAAACAATAATAAAAAAGACAAGAACATGCAAAGCACCTTATTTGTTCTGTTAGGTCGGGTAAAGAATAGAGATAACTGTGCATTATTTTTATTATTGAGTCCACAAAAAAAACCCAAAACCGTACATAAATAAATTACAATGATTTGGATATATATATGTGCATAATACTTTATTAATTTAGGAAAAATAAATAATTTTAGGAAAAAGTGTCCGCGTGGCCACCAGCAAGAGTTGGTGGCCGCACACTGAGGCCACCAAAAAATGTGTTGCGAGAAGCCCTGTAAAGCGCTGTATTTAGAAAAGGCTCTTTAAAAGTATCGCTAGAAATATGCAATTTTAAACTGAGGCTTGAAAATATTTTGGAACAAAATTGTGGCCCTGTTCTTCTAAGGGCCCCAGACATCTGCATAGAGTCCATAATGTATTGAGATAGCCATCTGCTTTTACAAATTTATATCTTGATGCCCAGGAATTCATGCACACAATGGATCCTTTTTCAATTGCATTGCATGTCATGTTTGGCAAGATATAAAGAAAATATCTATTTACAATGATAAATACTGAACATGTGCTGAGTCCGTTTTGAGAGGGCTTCTTCAGAGATAAGGTCAGATCCTCGGTGGCTCTAAATTGACACATTGCTCACAATTTTTATTGCAGGCTTTTGGTTTTTTGACAACAATTTTTTGGAAAAAAGAATGCAAGAACCAGCCATCCTTAGCCTACCTACCTGTTGTAGTTGCTATGCTAGCGTACTCTGGGGATTGACTGCTCACAGGTGAGGGTGCAGACGGCACTTCCACCAAGGTGGCAGATTTAGCTGGAGAGAATGGCACTGGGGAGGGAGTTGGAGGAGCAGGTTCTGTCAATATAATTTCTTCTTGTATTTCTGCTGAAGATTGGGAGACAGGTCATACAAATGTTGTTAAATACAGCTCGTGGAACCCTATGAAATAGATCACTCAGAAAAGCATATTTTAGATGTAAACTCTGGTGTGTGGAGGAATTACATAAATCTGTCTTTATCTTAGGTATTTTCATGGCCCCATCTCTTGATCATTAACATGCTTATCCTCACAACATCAGTGTGAGATACTCTGTATGCCCATTTTACAGCTGGGGAACTGAGGATAAATGATTTACCCAGGAAGTCTGTGGTGAAGAGCATAGATTTGAACCTGGATCTCCCAAGTCACAGGCTAGCACCCTAACCACTAGATCACCCTTCCTCTCTTAAACCTTCAGTGTCAAATTTAGTCTATGGTAAAATGGATGGGTGAGCTTTTGAAAAACCAGCTAAGGGATTTAGCCATTCAACTCCCATTTAAATTAATTGTAGCTTCAGGGAGGGATGGAAGCTGGCTCCACTGACTCTATGCCTGCTGAGGACTCCTTCTCATCACATGCATCCTGAACTGGGAGGTTACAGGTGGTCTCCACACTGCTGCGGCTGTACTGAAGTACCTGAGCACACAGCACTGAGTATTTGGCATCTGTATTTCTATTGATAATGTAGATTTTTTTTCTTTGGAAGTTGAACATTGGTATATCATAAATAATAGCTTTGGCTTTAATCTTAACCAATGAAAATCACTCACCCCAAATCTCTTCTCAGATACAGTGGTGTAAAATCAGGAGTAACTCGACCAAAGACAGTGGAGATATTATTGTAAAGCCAGTGTAAGGGAGAGGGGAATCAAGACAAGTGTCACTTAAATGTGACTGTGGTTTTATAGGTTAGTTGATGTGAACATTCAGTACAAAACTCCCTTGCTGAAATCTCCAATACAGGTTTAGGAGTTGGAATTTTCAGACCTTCATAACTAAACTCAATAGTGACAACAATAAGCAGGCAGTCTAATTCAAAATCAATTTCAGGACACTCACTAACCAGAAAGGCTCATAATTGACTTGTCTGACATAATAACAGAACTGAAAAATGACACATTCCTTCTGGAAAGGCCTCATTAGGGTGAATGGGGATAGGGAAATGCCCATGTACAGAAATGGGTGAATAATAGAATAAAATTATAGAAGGCATGTAAGGTACTGCTAAGAAAACAAACTTACCTGTGCTTCCTTCTCCTTTCATTGCCCTCATTAACTCATTAGCTCTCTCCTGACAATGCAGTGATTCTAACAGGTATAATACGTAGTCATCAAACATCAAGTGAATAAGGTGAAAAGACCCTGGGGATGAAATAATGTGAACAAACATAAAAGCAATTAATGGTCTCAATATTACTTATCACACAAATGATTACAGCATTATCAAAAAAAAAACAAAACATCAAACCACTGAATACCACTGGCCCCTGTATAGTCCTGCTACTTAAGCATGTGTCTTACTGAAAAGTGAGTCATCCATCAATGTTAAAGGCAAGTTAAGAGGGGAGGGTGTTTGTGTGTCTGGGTTCTGATTACTACAGTGTATTCATACCTGGATTTATACAGATGATGTGAATTCCGGGATCATTTCTTAGAAGTTAAATTTATGTCTCTGGGATCCAGTTCCTGAGAAAAGTGTCCTGACAAATAACTATCATTTTATAATAATTATAAATCTTGAGCAAGAATTGCCTTTTGTACCAAGCTCTCTCTCCTATGTCCAAGCAAGTACTTACTAAGTCAGATGGCATAGTCTGGGAAAGCAGGACATGAATCAAAATAATAAAAATCTATTCCTGTCAAATGCACTAGCACAAAGTATTATTGAGCTAGCTGGACTGTGCATGGGGGCTTTAAACTAGAAAGATAAAGGGAGGGATATGGTGAAGGTCAGAAACGATAGGACCTGGACCCCAGCCTTCCTTCAGCATCTTCCCAGCAAGAGTCTGATTATCTTTTTGTTAGCATTCTTCAGCTGACTGGGCATTGGTACTATTTATATAGGACCTCTAAAGCCAGAACATTTTCTTCCCAACTCTCTGGTAATGTCATTAGTGGTGCCAAGAACCAAAGCCGATTATTCATGTACGATAGGATGCCCAAACACCTTAAAATAAGTTGCTTTAACAGGAAGCATTGTGTCAGTCAGGATAGGTACAGTCTGAAGAATTTATAAATAAGGAACTTTCCCATTTTTCATAATTATATAACTGTAAGTTATGTTTGCGGTTAGACTAACTAGATTAAAAATTAAACGTGTTAAGAATCATCACACTTTAGGATGTAAACTGATTACCTAGTTGAGAGTTGGGAATAAATATTTTGCTCTCACGTCCTAGCATTGTACAGTTGGCCAAGAACAAGATAGCATACTTTTCTGCCTTTCTCTGAAGCATCAGATTACTGACAGATGTAGAATACTGAATGGGATAGACCAATGATATGTTCTGGCATTACAATTCCAAGCTACCTAAGACATCAGAGAAGGTATACGTCAGAATGATATCAATGAGAGACTAAAAGACAACTTAAGTAAAAAAGTCCATCCACCTTTTCACTCCCTATGGCACAGCTTGAGGGTTTTATCCAGTCTATCTTTGAATAACTCAACAGATGAGGTTTCCACTACTTCCCAAACATGCTAGTGGCAATTGTGGGATGTCCCACGTGGAAAGGCTAATGCCAGAGGTATCAACACTGCTTCAGCCAATCAAAGTAGCATCAATATCTTTGGCATCAGTCCTTCCACATGAGGCATCTGTCAAGTTATTAAGTACCACATTACTATAGCTGGAATAGGAAGTGTCCTGAATGTTTTGGCTTTGCCTGTGATCTCCCAACATGAGGGACAGGCATCACAATCTTTAACAACTATCAGTCTTGGAAGTTCCAAGCACATTTCTTGGTGGTTCCTGGCAAACTACTTCCTAGGAGGCAATTAGAGACATGCTATACAGACATGGACCTGGACAGGGAAAGAAGAGTTTCCCATGTAGTTTCAGGTCTCAGTTCAGCTAAAGAAATGCCAAGAAGCAGAGAACAGACGTGAGGGAAGCAGTACTGGGAAAAAATTGACTTTTCCTCTAGCCTCCATAGACAGAGATTTAAAAATGTATACAAGGACTCAGTGTGAGAAGTAGACATGTCCATATGCTATCACAGGGCAGATTCAGCAGTGTATAGAAGATAGGAAGCATGGAAGAAAATCAAGACAGATGACTTTGTCTAGAGAGCATACTGGCATCTACTAGAGATGAATGATATATATATATATATATTTAAACTAAATGCTTTTTCTTCCAAAACCAATCTTTTTGCAAAAATGAAAAAAATCACAAAGACATGTTGACCCTCTTTTCTGTAATTTAAAAAATTTCCCAATACATTTTTTATAAAAATTTAAATCACAATTTGTATTGATTTTTTAATCAAAGTATTTTCAAAATTTTTCATTTACCAAAACCTGTTCTTTGATAAACAAAAAATGTGTATAAACATCTAGACAACACTTTAGACAAAAGTTGCAATAAACTAGTTTTCTACAAAACAGAAATATGGGTCTGTATCAACCACTCCAAAACAGAAACTTTGATATTTGGGATTAATATTTTTCAACCAGCTGTATTATCTATATTATACAACAGAGCTGAGTGAATACTTCACTTTTTTTTTTTTTTTTTTTTTTACAAAGAGTCACTCAGGTGAGAAATTTAACTTGCTCTTTTTATATTGGCTTTCCACCAATGATTAGTAAATTTTAGATATATTTATTTGGACTTGCGTACCTTTGGCAGGAGTGAATACAGTCAGACTGGAAAAAAAGTAAACCCACAGCCACCCCAACACCAGAGAAAATAGCCAGCTGCAAAGAAATCAGAAATCAACTCCACCCATAGACCCCAAATTCCCCAACCACAAATACAAGCCCTCAACATACTCATCACTCCTCAAAACCTGGGAAAAGAGATGGCTTTCTCGTTGTGCTCTGAATATCAATAGATTTGTCTTTTTCAAACATGGGGATAATGGGATGGTGAATTCCAAAACTGTGGGCCCCTCACAAAAGAATGTCCTGCCAACAGGCCCCTTTCTTAAAAGCCAAGAGGTGTTAGCTCACTGCTTGCAAAGATGGCAGCTGGGGACAGAGAGAGGCTCTCTCTCCCATAGTCAGGTCCTTGGTCACAGCCCAGGATCTGGCCCAAAACTTTCAAATTTCTTTACTGAATTTTTACCAAACTTCCAAGACAAAATCCTTCCCTGGAATGGGATGCTACATACATAATTGAAGGACGATTGGTTTCTTTGGAGGAAGTTAGAGGAGGAGGTTGAAATTGAGCTTATATTGGGAGACTCATTTCTACCTTAAGGAGTGTCTTCAGCTGCTCCATAAATATGTAGTTCTTTGCTCGTATATACTGTACAAGTGGAGTGTAGGAGAAGCAGCCTGAAAGGCCCCATGTCATTATGCAATGCAATGCTATCTCGTAATTAGGTTTTCAAAGCAACTGTGCACACACTCTTCTTCAGTTGCGACAGCTCTAGTCTTTGTGTTCCAGTCTCTCAATGCACGCATGCGTAACTTCCATTGTCATTCATGGGAGTTAAGCACACACATTGGGGGGAGAACAGATGCTTTGTGTCCTTGAAGCAAGACCAAAACCAAAAACATCGGACATTTTTATAAACAGAACACATGCAGAGTGATGGGCAAATTGTCTTCCACTAGCGAATATAAAGGGCTTGAGTCTCTACTTTTGTGATCATTTACACCTGTGCAAATCAAAACTGTATGCTTCACAGCCATCTTACAGAAATTAAAATGACTAATAAGGTACAATGTAGTGGAGAGCCTTAGCCAAGCTATGTAGCTGTTTAGTTTGATAAAGTTTTTGAACTGGAAGTCTTGTAAAAACTGCAAATGGAATAAGATAGCTATTTTCAAAATGCCTAACATCAGTTACAATGTTAGTAGAATCCTACCCTGTTTAGAAATGTTATGAACACAATGGGCCTGACTGACCATTGTGTTCATCCATTTTAATAGTGATGTAACTCCACTGGGGTTCACCAGCGTAAAACTGGAGCATTATGTCCCAGAACAAGCCTGGTTCTCGTCTCACGCAAGTTGTACATCGTACTCTGTTGACGTCAATGGAGTCATTACTGATCTGGACCAGAGGCAAATCAGGCCTAATATTCAGTGTTTTCAAGTCTCACAATTTTAATCACAAGTCTCAAGATATTTGGTGTTCTTTCTTCAAGCCTCTGCTCCTGGAGACAGGTAATTATGTGACAATCTCATCTTTCATTAAAAAAATAAAAGAAAGTTTCAAGTCCTAAGACTGCAGAGAAAACCTCGAAAGTAGGAATGCTAAATGCTCACATGCTAGAAGACAAATACTAAGAACCCAAGATTTATTATTTTTTTAAATCTCATGATATTTTGGGGCCTAACTCTTGATTGTGAACACTTGGGGTTGATAATACTGAGTACACCTTTTAAAAAACTATCTGGTTCCCTTGTCTCTCTATGAATTTCTCTCTTCTTTTACCATTCGATATTTTTTAATTCTGTAGAATGTTTGAGACAGAATTTATAAGACACACTACAAAAAAGGGGTGTTGTATCAAATTAATGCAATCATTTTACATTTTAAATTAATTACGTTAAATGTAAGATATAAAATGAAACCAGTTTCAGGATATGCATGTCAGTTACTTACTGAGCAGCTATTCATGTACAACTGTTTATACTTTATGTTTATATTTTATGTTTTGCAAGCTACTGTATTTAGCAGGAACCTATGACTGGCTCTTTCAAATATAGCTGTAGGTACTGAAGAGGATTCATCTGTGTCTGATAAAATATATATTCATTTAGTTAGAGATAAAAAGTCCCCCTAGATACTGTACCTACAATAATAAATTGCTTTTGACTCTCTTTTCAAAAAGACCAAATTGAATAAAATGAGGATATTATTACAGCTATTCTATCTAGCTAATACACAGTAAACATCAGCAGCTATTCACAAAAGCCAGGAATTATGTACAAGTATTGTAAAACAGAGATATATAGATCTGGGGAAGATTGGAAGGCTCCTTTTACTAATTAGTTGTTTTTATACACAAGCTGCATTACCAAAACATTGCCACCAACTGTGCCTTTGATATGCATAGACAGAAGAGGGTAGAGAGAGAGAAAAAGGAGAGAGATGAGCTTTTGTCTGCCAGGAATCGTTTTGACTTGCCCATACCATGCACCATGCTTAAAAGCTTTGCCCAGACTCAGATCTGTATGTCATTTCAGGATATATGCTACCAGCTCAGTGACATGTAGTAAAACATTCTGTAGTCAAATTTCTGGATCATGAAATGATGACAAAGCTAAAATATATTGTACTGTATATAAGAATGACCAGAGCATCGAAAAAGTAATTTTTATCATGTTTTTGTTTCAAACACACTCTCAAATAATGCTTTTTTGTTTTTTTAAAACAACAGTGTAAAGATCTGGCATTGTTTATTGCTTAGACTGATCAATAAAATCAATGCCTGTTTATATAATCACCAATGTAGCCAAAATACAAGTTTTCATCTAAGATAAGAACAAATTTATACGGAAGACAAGATCTAAAATATAGTCATCTTTGTGTCTCTCTGTATAGTACTCATTAAAAATGCATGATACTGTAAAAAGAGAGGAAGAATGGTGTTAAATTAAACCCACAACAAGTTCCTCAGGTATCCTATCCTATCTCCTAGAACTGGAAGGGACCTTAAAAGGTTATGAAGTCCAGCCCCCTGCCTTCACTAGCAGGACCAAGTACACATTTTGCCCCAGATCCCTAAGTCGCCCCCTCAAGGATTGAATTTACAACCCTGGGTTTAGCAGGCCAATGCTCAAACCACTGAACTATCCCCCTCCTCCCTATGATTCTGATACGTTTACATTCAGAGGATAATTAGACTTTTGGAAATGCTCAGCTATAATTCAATACAAATGTGCCTTACAATGACTTTGTAATTAGAATATTACCGCATTCATTCAATAGATTATAATTTGGTTGATGCTGGTAAATAACATGTCAGTCACTTTTCGAGAACTGGGAGCAGTGATAGTCCAAGTTTTGTTATACTGGGGTCTGGACGTGGTTTCAATACTCATCCTCTTTGAGGATCTGAAGTCCTTGCTCACCCTAACTCCCACTGACTTCAATAGACCTGCACTTTTGAACCCAGAGTGGGAGAAATTCAAGGGTTCCGTTAAAAACAAATAAAAGCCCTTATTCACAGAGAGAGTGTGTCGGTAGAAAGAAAGAGCTTACATGGGTTTATTATAAGAAAACCTTAGGAAGTTTACAGCCCCATAATGAAGATGTAAATGATAATCCTGTTCAGTACTGCTGCAAGCATTATCAAACCCAAATCATTAAAAAATTCTATATTATTTATATCCTTTAAAAATGCATTATTTTCAGAAAACCAATTTATACTGATTTGACATGTGCTATAATAATTTGAAAGCAGACACTTAACAGATGTAGCTGGTGACTACTAATGTAATTAAATTACCAATACTTTTAAGAGACAGCAATTTCTTTTAAACATACTTTTAAGATGGTGTATGCAGTTAAGACCTGTCTTACTAGAACTGTATAGAGTAACACTCCAAATGCCATGGAAAGCACATCGCATGTGGCTGCTGATAGCCTCTTTCCTAATACACCATTATATCTAAATAGATATATTTTGTGTAGGGAGGGGTATACGTGTGTGACTACACATCCTGTATATTTTATTTTATACACTTTACAAAAACCAGTATGCTATTAGGCTACACGTTTAGCCTAACTAGGAATTTAAAACTGCTTATGTACGGGGGGAGGGATAGCTCAGTGGTTTGAGCATTGGCCTGCTAAACCCAGGGTTGTGAATTCAATCCTTGAAGGGGCCACTTAGGGATCTGGGCAAAATCCATACTTGGTCCTGCTAGTGAAAGCAGCGGGCTGGACTCAATGACCTATCAAGGTCCAATATAGGATATCTCTATTAATTTAGCTTGATAGAGAGTGCACAATTTTTGGAACTTTAACTTGCATTTTTGACATTTCATGATTTTAATGGTCTGACCTCAACATTCCATTTACACAGTGCATCTAAAGGCTGCTCCTGCAGCTGAGCGCTGCAGAGAGCCAAAATGCTCAGAACTCAGTGTTTGCTCAATACCTGTTCCAAGAGGTTTCTGCATTGTGCAGAGAAGTATGCAATGCTCAGCAGTGCGAGCAATCTCTATTTCCACAGTGAAAAGAGTTTTGGTGAATAAGGGGGAGAGCGAATATGAGAGGGGATAGATATCAAATATGGTCAGGGCACTGGTACTTCAGCACAATCCAGTGAATACAAAAGCTGTGCATAGAGGCCTTTTAAGGATTTTCACTGTCCCACTGCCTGCTAGGAGTGGCACTTCACACTTGTGCTTGCTTAAAAGCTGTGCTTAGAAGAAACTGACAACAGGGAAGCCAGGAAGACCAACCACAGATCAAAATGCTCCTGAACAGGAGCGGCGCCAGGGTTTTTGGCGCCCTAGGCAGGGGTCCTTCCGCGCTCCGGGTCGTCGTCGGCAATTCTGCGGCGGGGGGGGGGGGGAGGAGTCCTTCCGCGCTCCCAGTCTTCGGGGCACTTCAGCGAGTGAAGGACCCACCGCAGAATTGCCACCGAAGACCCAGAGCGCGGAAGGACCCCCGCCGCCGAATTGCCACCAAGGGCAGCCAAATGCCGCCCCCCCCCAAATCCTGGTGCCCTAGGCAACTGCCTAGGTCGCCTAAATGGAAGCGCCGGCCCTGCTCCTGAAGGTTCTCAGAAGACAGTGAGGTCAGCTCTTCAGATTTTATCAAGAGTCATGTAGTATTTGGTGTTTATCTTAAAGCCTCAGCTCCTGGCGGCTTGTGAATATGTGAGAATCTCAGCTTGCATTAAACAAAAGTAAGTTTCTAGCCTTTATGGTCATGGAGTAAAACTTAAAAATGGGACCCACATGCACCCTAGAGATTCAAAAAGCAGACGATAAATAAAAGCACCCCAAATGCGTTTTTTTAAGCCAGTCCCATGATTTTGGGTGGCCTGACACACAATTTTTGATTGCTTGGGATTAGTAATACTGAGTCCTCATGGCCAGCTTCCCAATGCCCCATGTGGGACTTCATAGTGTTCTTGCCAGCCTCCAATATCTGCTCCCCTCAGCTTACTTGTACACCAACAAAGCTCAGAAGCTTTCTATCTATAGGTCTACATTCTTCTGGGGGTGCCCAGCACCCCTGTATCTAAGCATCACCTAAGAGAATAAAACACAAGAAAGCACTGCTGGAAGAAAATATGCTAGTGGCTCAGCGCTGCTCTCTCACAATCCTCATTATTATTAGTCTGCTAATAACATACATTGACAAGTGTGCACTTATGAGAACACAAAAGCACAATAGCCCATTTTCAATCATTCCTATTGTTGACTAGTTCAATTTGTACATACACATACTCCTCAGTAGGGACTGTTTACACACCAGGCTTCAAAGCACAGTTGTTTTTGAATTCTGTGTGCAAAGAAACAGGACAATCTTTTTTTTTTTTTTTTTAATGGGATAAGTTTATATTCTTCCACTCTTACGGACATCAAAAACAACTGAAGGGAATTTGTTCAAAAGCATCAGAGAAAACGACCTGGTGGCAGAAAATGTGTTGAAAATTTCAACCCCCAAAAGAGATTTTTTTAAAGGTTATGAACGTGTGAAAATAAGAGGGGATTGTCACTCAGAAGTGAGTGACAGCTCTTGATCTAGCATTTTTTGCTGTGCTAACCGATCAGTACAATTAAAATCAAAGTACCAAAGCTGGGTGCACTGTGCAAAGTCATGTCCCGAATCACTCGTGTGCCAAAGCAGGACCACATCAAGAGGAACTGTTGAGCCACTTTCTTCAAAGAGCCTTGTCTCTTGGCAGCTACCTACAAGAAAATATATTATATATTTCACACAGCTAATAAACATTCATTTTCATTTCCATTGTCTGGCCCAGCCCAACACTGCCCGTGTCCATCCATCTTCTTCACTAAAACTACATCCTATTGTAAGAAAATTAGGATAAAACTTAAAACAGATACATATGAAGCCATCCAGTAATGATAATTATATACACATGAGTTTGCAGGAAGAAGCCTACAATAAAATTATAACCCCTAACACATAAAATGCTCATGCTTGTGGAGGGTAACATTTGGATTATAAATAATGAAGGGATTTATCAGACTGCCTAACAACAACCAGGTCTTCATCTTAATTTGATTCCCTTTATTGGTGATTCTCTAGTTTAGGAAGAAAATTTATAACAAATACTGCTGGGAATATATTGCAAAAATAATGTATTAATCTGAATGTTTAAACTAATTGGCTCTTGGTGTGTTCACATCCTCTTTGCATTTTCTTTCTGTGAACACTCAGATGATCATGCTTTACTCACAATTATACTTCTCAGAAAGCATATTGTAAGTTTACACTCTCAAAAGCTCATTTTCTGTAAGTGTTACGGTAGCCGTGTTGGTCCCAGGATATTAGAGAGAAAAGGAAGGTGAGGTCATATCTTCTATGGGACCAATTTCCATTTGTGAGACAGACAAATTTGTGATCTTACACAGAGCTCTTCTTCGGGTCTAGAAAACTTAGAATGTCACAGCTAAATACAAGGTGGAACAGACTGTTTAGCGTAAGTAGTTAACACATATTTCAAGGGACCATTCAAGGTGAAATGGCCTGTTAATTTTCATCTAGTCAGCAAATAGAAAAAATACCAGGTCCAATATGATCCATCATAACCACTCATAGTGATTTCAAATAGCAATCTATAGACTAAAGACATTTTTTTTAAAATTAAATAATTTCAAACAATTGATACATTTGGGAAATTTGGGGTGGGTGGGAGTTGTGGACATTCTGCAAACAGAAAAAGAGGTAATATTGTTTAATGAAGTGTTCTTAAGTTATTTACTCAGGTCTAATAGTGAACTCTGGAAGTAGAGTTGCAATTTTCCAACAGAACATGCTAATACAAAATGTATTATCGTTCATGGACAGAAACTAAAAGTATATGGCAAACTGTATAGTTACATATACTGCATAAAATTGTATTGATGTCTGATTGGCTGACAGTGCTCATGTGTTCAGTCAGTAAGTGTCCACTCAAATAATGCTAAAATTTAGGTCAGAGTTCAATTACTGGCGTTTCAGAGCAACTCCTAAAAATCAAACAGCTTAATCCCTAGCTGAACTATAAGCTAGTTGTTAACCTTTATTTACTAAAATGAATCAGCTGGACTAAATATTATCTTCATTAAACTCTCTAAAGGGCATATTAATTTATGATCTCCACCTGCAATACTACATTATTCACTATACACTAGAGAGGAGTCTGAACCAACACCTCAGATCCATACACCCTTGAACGTTGGGGATGTTGAAAATCTGAACTCTGATCCAGCTCCAAATTTTGCAAATGGCTTCTATTTTTAGAATGGAATGAGTGAAAGTCTTGAATCTGAACACTCTCCGACTTTTGAGTCTGGAATTTGGATCCAGATTTTGCATCTTGAGTCTGTGTCTACTAAATACCCACTGCTTTGTGAAAACAAATATTGCACTTGGTTATACTGCACATAAAGTGACTCGGGTCCTAACTCCTATTTACCAACCTTCACAACGCATCTGTCCACCATGGAATCCAGCCACTCAATGTAGGACTCAATGGGTGACTGCTCCTCCAAAAGATGATCAAATTCCTGATACACTAACGAACAAAGAAAAATACTCCAAATCAGGACTTTAATTCCATTTTAAAACAATAGAGAAAACAACTGTCACAAAACAGTCAACAATACGTCGCCAATTTGCTCAGCTAATTACAACAGATCACTTAACTATAAATGTTTATGTGTACACCTTAAGACATCAAAGAGGTTGAAACTATTACTGTGCTTGGTCGCTATCCTGCTGCTATTGAAATCAGTGGGAGTTTTTAAAGGATTTCAGTGGGAGCAGGATCTTGGCCCATCATTTGAAATTCATCTTTTGATTTAAGCTTCAGCTGTCTATGCCCGGAAGTAAAACACATTTATGGTGTTCACAGTGCAGAGCAGTAAGCTAGGCTTTGACCCTCATGAGGAAGAAAGGCCATGCATGAAATTGATTTAGAAATGCATAGAGAATCTTTTAAACACCCAATGGATGAGTATTGTCGATAGGCCTCTCATCAGCAAATCTCCAGTGCATAATGCTTTAGTTTTGAAAACGGGCTTCAACGGCAACTGTCATTTATTTGTAACATCAAACAAGCAAAAAAAAGTGTTTCCTATAAAATGTGTACTTTTATAAAGTGAATTACTACCAGCACACAAATGCCATGCTGACTATACCTAAAGGAGTTTCTACAGACAGGCGATCCTCTTCCAAATATATTTTTCAAAAATATAGAGAGTAAACTCAGATGGCCCATTCAAATGTGTCAATTAAATAGGAGAATCTCCAATTTATTTAGGAGAAGAAGCTATTGGAAGACAAGGACTCATGTGTTTGAGCATCTCAAGGAATTGCTCTGCAATTTAGCTACAAAAAATGGTCCCCTAAATCAAAAGAAAAGATGCTTTTATACCTGCTGTGTCACAGGGTGATTTAAATGCGCTGTGCACGTCCATTTATACTTCATTATAAACAGCAGGAGAGAGGAATTTCCCACCACTGGAGTGGATGCTAGGGGCAGGGAAAGGAGGCAAAGCACAAAGTTGGCAGCTAGGGAAGAGTGCAGGAGACATGGAGAAAAAATGCAAAATACAAGGATGCTCTCCACTTGAGCAGCATGGCCATTCTTTGTAATAGCACCCTGGCTTGGGCTCTGCAGATTGGGAAGTATTGTTGTGAGCTGAAGCAACAGATCCAGTAGGAACGCATTTAAGAGTTTCCTTGTCTTACAAATGACTGTGCATTGATTCCATTTAGACTTAATTACAAAGGGGTAGATTGTCACAGCTGTTATTCAGCCACCTAGGGGAACAATGGGGAGCAAGATTCCCCTTCCTTTCCTACTCAAACCTGCTCGTATTAGGACCCTGGATGCAGACGGGAGAACTCTATTTGTCGAATACTTCCCACTGCACGCAAGCCAGTGGGGAGAGGGTGGAGGGAGCAGGGCATAAGAGGAACCCTCGCTCTGCCTCCTTAATCCAGTACCTGGCTGGGCATAGAGTGGGGAGTAAGCTGCTCCAGCTACATCGAGCACAAGTGGAACTGTGATCTTCCGAGTCCCAGTTTGTTGTCTGGCTGGGAAAGTGCCGCTACGCACCGTCCCTTACTCAGGGCTGATTACAAAGTTACCATCTGGCCCAAAGCAGCTGTTGTAGACACATCTGTAGGGGCCTGAAGGAATGGAGCACCAGGGAAAAATCATGATAGAAGTAGCCCTATTGTTAAAAACAAGAAAAGCCACTTTTTAGTTAGTAACAAACGACTGTCATGTTCAGTGGAAATCTTCCAATCTGGAAGATATTTTTCCAGTTATTATAGTTGGAAATTCTAACCACTGGAGACTGAGTGTTGGGATTTCCCAGCACCAGCAGGATGTAAAGGAGCACTGGAAACCTACATTGGACATGCGTATTAAGAAATCCCAATGGCATAATCATAAAGTGAGGGCCCAATTTCACTGTGTGAGGAGGCACCCAGCAAAAATGTGACACTTTCATGCATGTGTGCGTGTGTGTGGGAAATAAGTAAAGTGGACTGGTTGAAATAAGAACCAGCCTGAATCTTCATCCAACGCTTGAAGCCAACCTACGCCAGCCCCTTTTAGAGGTACAGAACAGTTTGGCTTTGTCTCTTCCCCTTACCTATGTTTTCAACCCGGATTTGAAATGAGACTGAGCACTGACGGAGAGGCAAGCCTTAGGGGGCCGGGAACACCTTTTCAATCTGTGTGCGCACAGTGCTTAGCACAATGGCCTCTGATTCAGACTATGGCTGCTAGGTACTACCACAATACTCATACGGAATGGCAGGACATGGGAGAGTTATCCTAGAGTTCTTGGTGATTCAGAGGAAAAATCTATCAACAGCAGTATGAGTGCGCAGAAGGAAGAGAGGAGGCGATACTCCTGGAGGATTCAAAGGAATTAAGCTGAATTTCCAGCCTGCTGTAAATCTTCGAGTAGAAGGGGAAATACTGACTTGCAACAGCAGTACCAAATTTGCTGCAAAGGAGCTGAAAATACCACCCCAGAAAGAAGGTTCACCTTTTGGAACTAGCTCCTTGTAGACATATCCTTGGGTACATATCTTTAAATGATCTTCATCTAGGTAGAAACTATATCCAAAGTTGGAAAAAAGCTCTTGAGGTCAGTGTCATATATATACCCTTGTCTCAACATAATCCTCAACATGTACACTGGGTTGGGTTACTGCTTCTGGTCTTCTCCTTTCACACCTTTCTCCTCTCCCTTTCTGTTGCAAACTGCTACCTGCTAAGACTGGCCCCTTCTGGAAAGCACTTATGTGCTGAATTCCATCCACTCTTCAGGAAAGTTCTTAAGCACTTGTTTAACTTTCAAGGGATTTAAATATGCACTGAAAATTTAGCACTTACTTAAGGGTCCTTCCTAAATGGGGATGCTCTCCTGAATCTGGGCCAGAAACATTATTGATATTAAGTATTAACCCTTTGGGAACTAGATAATTTCTAGGGGGTTTGGGTGTATGCTGAGGATGGTTAAAGAAGAAGAGAGATTTTCTGGCTGCTGGGAGCCAGGATGACTCTGGATTCTAGGCTTGAGCATGTCCTGAACTGCTTATTTTTCATCTCCTTCCTGTCCTGAATTCTCACTACTCTCAACCTCTCATTGCTGCCTGCTCCTGGCTCACTCCCCTCAATCCTCAGTGGGGAGGAGGGTCATATCAGGAGGTAAACTCAGGGGCTGGGAGGAACTGGCAAGAATCCCAGAACAGTTCTCTGCTGGAAATGGAGCCAGCAGAAGGTGATCAGGGGATGTGAGGCCTTCTTTCTGCTTGGGGATGAGTCTTTCAGAGGTCAGTGAGGGATGTGAGGTAGATGGGAGCATTTTTGTCATCTTCAGGAAAGAAAGGAGGAGGACTCCAGCTGGAGTTAGAGGTTGAGACTGCTACTAAAGACAAGAATACTCATCTTTAATATCTCAGTGTAGCACACCCAGAGATGCACACACATTTGTTGTCAGAGTTCTAAGAGTTAGAAATGGCATCACATGCACATTCTCTGAGCAACTTGTGTCACTACTTTACACATGGAATAGATGAGCTTTCCCCCTAAAATAGGGTGACCAGACAGAAAGTGTGAAAAATCAGGATGGGACTGGGGGGGTAATAGGAGCCTATATAAGAAAAAGACCCCAACATTGGGACTGTGCCTATAAAATTGGGACATCTGGTCACCCTACCCTAAAACCAACTTGCCCCTTTAAGAAAGCATAACTTTTTCAGGGTTTCTACAAGTCATTCTTTGACCTATGCCCTTCAATAAACCAAGCAGTGTCTATGTCAGCCAATCAGATTTCTGGATATGGGATACATATTTACTTCTAAAAGTTCATAAATAAAACTTCAGCCAATCAGAGACTAACTTGCTGCTAAAAGTGCTTTGTGAAACCAGCGCTTTAAAAAAACATAAGCCTCTGGAAATGACTCAAATAAAAATGGTCCTGCTGTCAAAGCCATTCAAAAGGCAGTTATCCCATAATAGTATAATTGGGTAAACAACCACCATTCTACTCTATCAAATAAAATTATTAGGGACTTGATCCATAGCCCGTTAAAGGCAATGGGCAGGCTTCCACTGACTTCAATAAGCTTTGGATTGGGCCCTAGATCCACATCAGTCATTAGGAAGACTAGAAATAATTTCTTTATTGTCCATATCCACGTCTCAAAGTGGAACATCTTGGTTTTGGCTCACCTTTCTTTTTGATACGTGTTTCAGTATTTATCTGAGCAGCAAGCGAGCAGTAGCCAGTAATGATGTGCTACCACATTGCTACAATATCTCAATTATTAAACTGATTGACTGTAAAACAATTATTATAAAATTGAACATTATTATTATTGTGGTGTTTTGTATTCAACAGGAAACACGGTTCAGGGTTCCCCGTACCACATTTGAGGGTTTTATTCTTACATTGTATGATGAGCTTTCTGTGCTCCTCACGCGAATCCTCCATGGTATAGAGAGTTTGTTTGGTAATGCTGTTCAGATCCACATTCCTCCAGTCCTCCAGCATTTGAAAGGTAATGTCTGCACTGTGGATCACCGTTCTTGATGCCTATAATCCAATCCGATCTACTCATTAGTTCATGGTTTATTAGGTTAAAAATAGACTTCATCCCCTTTTACGCTCCCTTAGCGAGCCTCACTAAGTTGATTCTCAAACCCCACACACCTCTTGATCCTTTCTGGAAGTTACCGGCCGTGGTAGCTGGACAGAACTCTGAAGCCATTTTTACCAACTCTAACTCAGCATGTATTTGGTTTCCACAAAGTACAAATCTCGACAGGCGTTTCTAATCAAACTGCTCTCTCCTAGACCATTAATTCTACTAGGTTTGGGCTGCAGTTTTACGTTCACGTCAATCCAAGAACAAAAACACATTGGCCCAGATCCTCCCCATCAATCTATGTAGGGAGGAAACACTCAGAGTATGCATCTTACCCCCGACACATGAAAAGGAGGCTCACCTGCCCCCACACTACCACCTGCCCATCCTCTGGACCATGAAGAGGCCTCCCTGCACAAAGGGAAGGAGTAAGCTGAGGGAAACATGGGTGGTGCTGGATCAGGGCCACACATCAGTCCTGTGTAAATTAATCAGTGAAGACAACCCAGACTTGGCCTGTATTATCTTTTCCAGAGAGTCTCCCTTGAGGACCATGGCAGCCTGAAAAGTCCCTGGTTTAGGAAGCTGTTGAGGGGGCAGAGCTGTGTGAATGGCTCTGGTCTTCTATAGATTCCCCTGGATCTATGCAGGTTCTTGGGGATCTACCAGGTTTGTGGGTAGACCCCACAGCTCATGCAGCAGGATGGCAAACCTTCCCCCACAAATGAATTAAAGGAGGAGAAACTCCACAAAGCATCCTCACTGACATCTCCTTCCCTCAGGGGGCATTTCTGCTGTAGGGCTTAATCTGGGGCATTAGATACAGTTTTCAAATGTAGTCCCTCGAACTGCAGTGTGGGACAAACCCTCAGCTGGTGTCAATGGGTGAAACTTCACTGGAGTCAAGGGAGATGCTCCTATTTATACCATCAGAAAATCTGGCCCTGTGAATTTTGCACAGTTCCCATGGCCTAACTGAGTCAGTGAAAAATAAATTCACAGACATAGTATATTCCACCTGCATGGTGGATTTTTATCAGTAAAACAATGGGATACTATGAAGCTTATATTCACAGCTATAAGAACTTTAATAAATTATAATGGTAATTTTATTTATTAAATGAACTCTACTGAAGTATTGTCTGGCATGACAAACAAGTCTTGATAAATAAACCATTTCAAAACCCCAGAAGAAAATAATCCATTGTAAAAAAAAACAAAAAAAAACAGAAAAATATAGTCTATTCATCCTCACAAAATGATAAAAAAAGAAAACTAATAGAGTGGGCCCTATGTTAAAGGAAAAAAAGAAAGACAAAATAAACCTGTTGAAATAGTTCTATTTATATATGCTGCTACTAGTTTTCAGGTTAATTTTATGGAAGAAAAACAATCCATCATGTATGTCTATGAGAGCATCTTTTGCAAAGTGTCAAGTATAAGAGGGGTAGCCATGTTAGTCTGGATCTGTAAAAGCAGCAAAGAATCCTGTGGCACCTTATAGACTAACAGACATATTGGAGCATGAGCTTTCGTGGGTGAATACCCACTTCTTCGGATGCATGTAGACCACTTTGCAAAGTGGTAAGTCTGCATAACAGGCTTAATCAGTTTTTATCTAGGTAAAACTCCCCAGCTCTGCCAGAATAAAGACTGGATTAAAAAAAAGAGTAAAGTGCTCAGAATTTGAGAGCACTTGGTTTTAAACTGAAGTATGTAACCACAAAAAGTGAATATCTGCCCTGTATTTTGTTTTCACTTGAGGTTTAATGTTACAACTAGGTATGGTGTTTTCTGTCTAGAAAATGGACAAATTGCTTCCCTCATCAAAGGCCTGATCCAAACCCAACTGAAAAAATCTATGGAAAGTTTCCCATTGGTTTCAATGGGTTGAACTGGATCGGAAACCTCTTCTAGGATCAGAACCTGAATTTGTTTCATAGAAGTCACTGGGAGTTTTGGGTGCATGAGGAATTCAGGATCAGCCCCACTATCTAACAAATCATTTAACTGATTTTTGGATGGTTTTGTAGCTTATCTATAGAAGATCATAATAAATAAATATTAGAAACAAAACTACTAAAGCAGGGGTGGGCAAACTTTTTGGTCTGAGGGCCACATCTGGATATGGAAATTGTATGGCGGACCATGAATGCTCACAAAATTGGGGTTGGAGTGTGGGAGGGCTCCAGCTGGGGGTGCGGACTCTGAGCTGGGACCAGATATGAGGAGTTCAGGGTGCGGGAAGGGGCTCCAGGCTGGGGCAAGGGGTTGGGAGGGGTGTGGGGGGGCTCCATCTGGGGATGTGGGCTCTGGGGTGGGACTGGGGATGAGGGCTTTGGGGTGCAGGGGGGGTGCGCTGGGCTGGGATCGAGGGGTTCAGAGGGCTGGAGGGGGATCAGGGCTGGGGCAGTGGGTTGGGGCACAGGAGGAGGCCAGGGGTGCAGGCTCTGCGCGGCGCTTACCTCAAGCAGCAGCATGTCCCCACTCTGGCTCCTACACGGAGGCATGGCCAGGCAGCTCTGTGCCGGTTCCCGGCCAATGGGAGCTGTGGGGGTGGTGTGCAGAGCTCCCGGCTGCCCCTACGCATAGGAGCCAGAGGGGGGACATGCCACTGCTTCTGGGAGCTGCACAGAGCGGGGCAAGCCCCCAATCCCGCTCCCTGGCAGGAGTGCCAGTGCGAGACAAGCCCCAGGCCCCGCTCCCCAGTGGGAACTCAAGGGCTGGATTTAAACGTCTGATGGGCTGGATGTGGTCTGTAGTTTGCCCACGTCGTACTAAAGCCTCATATTCCATTGTTACCTCCAAGAGAGTTTTCTCCTTGTGCAATATCCAACCTGCAAACTGTTACAACTGTCAGCAAAAGCAGCATGGAATAAACTTAGCAGGAATGGATAACCACTGAAATACCTACCTGGCAGAGATGATTTAATGAGGTCTGCCGCCGGAGAATTTGTGAAAACCTTCTGGACACTGCAGGAAAGGAGAATTACACATTTAGGTAATATGCCAAATAAAGAAACTTGATTTTAAAAGTACCTTGTTAAAACTAGAATCAATTAAATACACCGAATTTCCTTTCTGTTAAGACACATATTTGTGACTTATTTATTGTTCATATTAATCACCCAGTTTTCAAAGATGGACTTCTGAATAGGACATCCAAATCTTACATTTGGATGCTCAAATCAGTAGTTACAAGTATGTATAAAGACTATTCATATCTGTAAATGATGATTTGAATGTCCCAAAAAGGGATTTGGGCATCTTATTAAGGTATCCATACTTGTAACCTAATCTGTAAATATTTATTCTGCATACAGCATCTGAAATGTATGATCCCAATCCTGCAAACACTCACAGCCATACAGCTTTCTGTCACCAATTCTTCCATTGGCTTCAATGGGACTGCACAAACAAGAGTAAATATTATGCCCAGTAGTAAGTAATCATTTGCAGGATAGCCAGGCATCAAGTAAATGCTAGTGTGTTCTCAAGTTTATTATCATGTTATAATCACTAAAGATCTGCAGATCAAAGCAAATAATCTATAGAGATATTTGAAGTCAGATTTGCTGGTATTACATATTCCTTCTATATTGTCCATGGAGGTAGTTAAAATATATATTTTCAGATTTATTAAAATGTTCATTGTCCCAATATTTATATGAGCAGAACAGATTTCACTGGTGTGGATTCTCAATAGTTTTGAATTGACAAAGAACCGACAAAAATATTCTCAGGACACATTTTCCATAATTTTTGAACAACTAAGTAAATGACCAAAAATATCCAGTGGATTATTCTAATTTATGTCCTGAGTACTTTCTGCAAAACATACTCCTAATTTTCCATGCTGATCAGTAGTTAATCCTTCTCCTAAATTAGTTTTTTTTTTAAACTTCTGATGTGGAATTTACTGCTCATGAAAAGCAAAGAATGGAGAGCTGTGAAATAAAGCAGGCTTTATCAATAGGTGATGCGCACTGCAGGCATCTACAAAGCATGTCTGAAAAGGCATAGTGCCCTTTCCTGTGGTGACAGGGTAATTCGATCCCCTTCATATTTAACTCTGGCACTTCTTTGGAGTGAGGGCCTCAAGCTGTATTCAAATTGTGCAAGTCTATAGGTTTGTTTAATAATTTGCTTTGCCTAATATCATGCCTAATGCTTGCTTACTGTCAACAAATTAATTTCTTATCAGAGTCCACAAAAAAGGAAAGACAACTGGTCTTAGAGCTGTGCCTTATTACATTTAAAGGAAATTGGTTCTCATGAATGAGTGGAGATTATTGGTTAATGAAAGATCTGTAATGTTGATCTTTTTTCATGACTAATGGAACATTTTCCTAGCTTCCAATTAATTTGTAACTGATAAATAACACATTCTTCTCACATCAAAAAAAAAAAAAAAAAAAGAGAGACTGCTCAATACATACACTCAAACTTGATATTTCGGAGGTTTTCTGGCAGGTCATAGAGAGCTACTTTTAACCACTCATCCAGCTGTTTTGCAAACTTTCGGATCACCTGAGTCAAGCTGAAAGGAGAAATCACTACTTAAGAAAATGTACACTCTGTGGTCTATACGGCAGTGCCTGGAAGCATGTAAAGCCAGGGTTCCACCACCCAGCATATCATTTTTAGTTACAATTTACAAACAAAGGTACCTAGGACACAATTTTCAGATGTGGGCATCTTAATAGTACATTTAGATCCTCCATTTGGGATATGAAATTGACATTAAGGTTCATAATACAGGAATTCATGCACTTAATTGCCAATTTGAACAGCCGCATCTGGGTTCTGGAAGTCTCACTGGTTGTTTACATTTAACAATTGTGCCATAACATAAAAGGGAAATTTTGACATAGCTTCAGGAGGGTGGAGTGACTATTGGGCCAGATTCGATTCTCTGTTACACCTGTGTAAATATGGAGAAATTCCGTTAAAGTCAGTGGTGTTACTCCACATTCACACTAGTATAATTCTTCTAAGCAGAATTCATCCTACTACAGTCTATGGGGCCCACTGGCAGCCCAGTAACAGGGCTTTTTAGTGAATAGTTTAAACAGGCCTAAACGTAGGAAGCTGCATAAAAATAACAGACCTTTAGAAGTTTGGAAAGGGGAAGAAATAGCCCCATTTCTTAAGTGACTACATTTTGGGAACTGTATTCTCAAACCAGGTCAGATCTGAATCCTGATCATGCAAGTGACTGCCTGGGCAGCTCCTACACCTGTAGGTAGCCCCACTGTGCACATAGAGTCACCTGCAGGATCAAGGACTTGGACAGTATAGAAAACATCTGAAAATATCTGAAGCAAAAGGAAAAATACCCAGAATACGTTGAGCTCAGGAATAGTTTCAGATTCATCTTTAAAGATGGCTTCCATACTTCATTAAGCTTACAATTGTGTTTGGTGGTTTCAGTTTTGGGGGGGGGGGGGAGGAAATCAGCAAATCAGCCTCAACCTATTCAACTGTCATAAAAAAAAATCATGGTCCTACTCTCAGTCATCACTTTAAGGAACAGTAGACCCAAGATTAGAGTTCTGAGCTCTATTGTGCCCAGCCCTGCATGGGTACAAAAGGTGGAAGGGGGAGGACACACAGAAGCTTTTCCACTCCTTATGGAGACCCTGTGCGGGGACTGGGCTCAACTCATTGGATGTAGTGCACTGCCAGTTTCCTGTGGATACTAGCTACTCACACGGGGGCAGGAAGAGGTGTGTTGCAGAGGACATGGCCATGGTCCTGCCTTCCTCCACATGGGCTATCTTAGAGGGCTGGGTGTGGATGGGAGTGCTTGATGCCCCCACTGAAAGGTTGGCTGTGTTGACACTGCAACTTTTGTTCCCAGGGAATTCCGGCTGAGTCAGCAAGATTTCCTCCAAGGGCTTCCATTGCTGTGTCTCCATTGCTGCGAAACCCTTCTGCACTCCCTCCAGTGTGGGCCATGGCTTAACAGCCACAATCTGGCCCTTTATATGCATTACAAAAGTCCATATTCACACTCAAGTCTCTCCTTATTTGCTCTGAAAGAACTAAGCAGCTTGAAAAAAGGGCTGCTATGCAATTTAATCCTTCAGATGAAATAGATTGGGGGGGGGGGAAGGAGAGGGAGCTGAAGTCTGCAAAAACTTGCAAGATTTACCAAAGAAATCCACGCTTGTACCCTGTTCCTGGTTGCAGACAGATACTTTGCATCTACTTAACAAACCATACAATCTGAACACTGCACTCTAGTTTAAGTAAGTAGAACAAAAGCCAGAAAACATTTGCTGTAATTAGAGCTACAATAAAATGTAGGTGACCAAACATACGGTGCAAAGAGTGAACACTCAAAGCAATAGTCTCAACAAATTGTTAGCAAATCTTGTGCTGAATTTTGTCAAATAATTTTGAATATTGAACAAATTCATAAAAATCTAAGTCTGTTTTCAGAAAATTCACAAAGAGAAAAACTGGTTGAATAAAATACACTGGTTGAATAAAACTTTCTGCAGTTAATTGATGACCCTAACCCTGCTTTCTCTATGTAACAAAACTCCATGGACACAAATGAATTACATGTAGGAAGAGAACAGACAAGCTCTGACATGTAGATCAGAAAGGAGAATTTAGCTCTCAAACTAGTGTGGTAAGACTATGCATCTTTCCTGCAGAGATAGGCTGTGTGGGCCTGGTTCTGGACCATGTGAAGAAAGTCACCCCTAAATGGGCACAATTCTGTCATGCCCACTATAGTATTTAAATGCATCCATGTTCTCTCAGAGGTCAGTCTTACACCCAGCCCCCACACACATTCTATTCCTGGTAAGTGGAAGAACAATTTGGGTCAGAGACTGTGACAGAGACTAATGCTTGGATTTCTGCAGTTGTGTATGCATTTGTGCATATGCAGGTAGACCATACTAACTACTCTTGGAGCCATAACTCGGAATATTGAGCTCTCAGTCCTGGAGAAGTGACTGATACAGCCACTCTGAAAGTTTTCAAAGGAGGCATAATGAAGGCATTCCACTGCCTATAGATTTCTGGTTGGCATTCGTTCACATGCCAGCTTCAGTCTGACCATTTATATGCTATGAGACATTTCTATCTATCTTTAAACTCATTTAAATTGATTCTGACCTGGATTAAGGAAATAGGAAATATGTAGGGAAATTATGCTTTTTAAGAACTGCACCAATAGTGAAAACAAATCCACACAATTAACAAAAACAATTCAAACAAAAACTGTCAATACTGCAGAACATACTAACCTGTCAGGTAACGCTTGCAATACTGTTGGCATCAAAACTCCAGAAATAGCTTTGTACAATATTGAATCACAAACCCCAACTATATTTACTACAGTGGAAGAACCCAATACAGGAAGCATGTGAGGCGGCATCCCTTGCCAAAAGTGCAGAAGAAAACTTTGAACCTAGAATTACACACACACAAATTATACATGGCAAATATGATTTTCTTCTTAAATGATCTAATTCCATATTACTGATATGGCACCATAGTTGTACGTGGTGCTGCACAAAACTCACACGACAGAGTCCCTGCCTGGACAGGCTTATGCTGTAACTTAGATAAACCTGGTACATCGTAAGATAAATGCCCAGGAGGATAAAGGGGCATTGCCGTGGGGAGATCAGTTTAAGGAAATCTTTTGCCTTAGCAGACTGCAAGGGTTCCATGCATGCCACGCCATTTTTATTCTCCACCAGCAGGCACAATGAGTGCAGCACCTTGACTTCCACATATACAGCCTGATTTTCCACAGCTTGCACCTTACATAGCCATTTATATATGTGCAAAGTGAACGCCAGGAGGGGGCTAGAGCTGGTCAAAATACTGGAAGTATTTTCCATGGACATTTTTGGAAAGAACAAAACATGTTTGGTTTTTTGAAAGACATTTTCTGGGTTTTTTTGAAAAAATTGAAACTGAAAATGTTTCCACTAGAAAGGGAAAGGCGGGGGGAGAGAAATAGAGAAAGAGGAGAAATCTATTTTCAGTTTAATTAAAAAAAAGTAGGTGGGAATTTCAGCCAAAACAGAAATTTTCTGTGAAAAATTTTCATTTAGGAAAAAACGCCATTTTCCATGGAAAAATACTGGATGAGTTTTAGAGCAATCAAAACACTAGTATTCCAATTTGATAGCAGTTTAGACCCACTTTGCACTGATGTAAATGACTACACAAAGTGCAAAGCAGTGGAGAATCTGGCCTGTAAAATGTATAGCCATCAGAGGTGCTGAAAAGCCATCAGATTTCCCAATGAGATATTTGACTAAGGAACTATTGTGGAGCTGAACCTGCAAATTCTCCTATATATATGCTTATTCAGTGCCACTGAAGTCAATGGGACAAGAACAGGGGGTATTTGCCTTATATAAGCTGTATGTCGGTTTTACTCTCCTTAAGAAACTGCCTTGATCCTTATTTGAAGATGGGTGATTGTTAACAGGGAAGCTACCAATGGAAAATATTAAAATAGGAGAGTGTTCCTATTTCGCTTGAGTAAATTAAAACATCTAGACTGGATGTAATCGTTTAAAGAGCCTCAGCTTGAAACTGGAAAAGTGTGGGGAATAATGCAGCATGAGAGACAGGCCTAGGGAATTCTGCCCACACTCTGGCTGGGATGTTCAAAGGGGCCGACCCGAATAGTTGCCCAGTTCCCATTGACTTTCAACAGGAGTTGGGTGTCTTGACTCCCTTAGGTTCCTTTGCAAATCCCAGTCTCTGTGTATTCAGACTTATTTCCCTTAACTAAATACTTTCTCCATATGCAATTGCAAATTACTTTACACATCAAGAACTGCAAACTCCCAGAATTGCTGAACTATAACAAAGGTTATGTAAGTGCATGACCAGAAAGTTCTCAGACTAAGAAAAATAGGTTACAAATTTGTGGGGGTAGTTTATATACTGAAGCCAGTCAAACCTATGTGATGCCTCAAACTGGATGCAATGAATCAGTCTGACTCTCATATCCAGAATACATGCCCATTCCTAACAGATATCCAAGCAATCAATGGTAAGTGTTACTAGCAGCACAGGGCTATAACTGGGTAATAGTAAATTTATACTGACCATCGAGAAAAATTCCCTAAGATTGATATGTTACTGTATAAAGACCTCCCTAGGAAAGTGATGGAAGATTCATTTCTTGAATCACACAAAATTGGACTGGCCCGCCCTTAAAGAGTATACTGTAGGGGCCAATCCTCCACTGAAGGAGGGGTAGACTAGATAATTTAGTAGATTTTTTCTCTAATTTATGTGATGATATAAATAAGAGTTATCATGTATAAAGCACCATATATACACTAATGTAAATATCCTCCATTATTTACAAAAATGTACCAGATAATCTATAATTTGAAATATCACATTCAAAATATGCTCCAGAAGTCCTGGATACATTAAATGTTATTAAACTACAGCTCTTTTCTTTCTCCGCATACCTCATCAAAGTTGGCTCTTATTACAGTGTCTAGTATCCTCTGACAGTGAGTTCTGTACATCATAATAAAGGTAGAAACCTGAGAAAGAAAAGGAAAGACACATGAAAGATCATTTTACTTTAAAAAAATATCAAATCAAATTTAAAAAACTTCTGCTTTAAAAACGACTATCAAAATACACAGTACAAAAGGAACATGGGGGTTTCCCTCCATATATAGTTGCAAAAAATACTAAAATCAGCTGAAGTGATGAGTTCAATTAGATAACTATTAGGAACAATGCAAGTCTTAAAGCTAAATTCTCCTTTTTGAGACCTACAGACCTCCTTGATGGAGAGTCTGCAAGTATAAAATGAGCAAAAAAACCTTGATGAGATCAACAGGAAGAACATAGCCCTTAATTAGGATATATAGAACCCTATTTATTTTGTTCAGTTTACATATTTACTAAACACATGAGTAGTGTCTGCAAAGTAGATCAATCAAAGGTCAAGACATTTTGCCATATGCACATATAAGATTTCTTTCACTTTCCAGCCCACAGGAAGGAGAAATGTAGTAAATACGCTCTTTCCTCAGGAAAGTGTTATAATAGATTTCTTTCAGCTTGCAAACAAGGGAGTTCAGACTTTGTAGATAATATAGTCGATTACAGAAACAGAGGCCTAGAATTTTACAATTGGTGACATAAACAGATACCCGTTGCTAGCCCTTTCTTACTGTATAAACTGTGTCTACAGAATGAGTTTACATTGAACTCAGAAATGTTGAAGAAAAAAAAAAAGCTACAGTAGATTTTTTGTCAGACATTTAAGTGAGAGAAAAATACGTGCCCCTAGCACATGGAGCAATTAAGTCCCTCATAAATAAAGCCAAGGCATTATTAAACTCACTGTTTTTTAGGACCCTTGTATTTTAGATCAACCTTTCATCAACAGGAAAAAAGCAAGGCAAGCCAAAGAAATATTTCAAAAGCATTACCTTCTCCTCTGGCAGACTGGCTGGCAGATTTAGATCTTTGACATTTGGAAACTCTGGCAGTAACGTTCCAAGTTTGGATCGTGGTGAATACGCCACTGTCTGTTTGGTTACTTCTTTTTTTCCTGTTTCATTGACCCAGGCTGCTCCTTTCTTAGAATACATCACGTCATAATACTGAGAGCTCTCTTTCACTGCAATGCCATAGTAATGGTACCTGATACATGAAGATACACATTTTATAATCAACCTATTCATACAGCATACAAAAAAAGGGTGGGAGGAGAGAAAATATGCAATTGCTGGTGGTTTCTCTTGCAAAACAGATGCGTGCCTGTGTACATTTGGTGCACAAGCACCGATTTAATGGCAGAATGACATTGTAATGTATCAAGTTTCGAAATATCAATCCTGCTGGTAAAAATAGCTCTAATCAGGAAGAGTAAAGCTGGTTTTGTGGTACGGCAGGGAACTAACGGATTGCAACTTTTTGTTTGTGCTTTCTTAAAATCCTCAGCTGTAGCTTAAAGCTACTTGTTGTCTAAGCACTTGCACTAGAGCTCTGCAGCTGATCACTTTGCTTAGCTATGAGCAGAGACAGAGCGCCAGACCAACAGCACTAGCCCCTCTGCTATATTTCCAACTCCCTGATTCTCAGGCCACTGAGTGCTGGTTGGATCCTGGGGAGCAAAAGTCTTTATCACACACAGAGCTGATTGGAAAACTTCAGATGAAACAAAATTTCAAAGAGAAACATAAAAAAAGCATGGCACAAATTGGCAAATCCCAGGAATGTAAATTTCAGGATAAAGTTGATTGCAACTTGGATTGCTATCCTCATTAGGCTGAGACCAATGAGGGCTGTTACATGACAGGATAACACCACCTGTGCTACAATACATAGGGAAAACAGTGTAGGCTTAACACTGTTCTTACATCACTGCCAAACTGAATCAGCCCTATCACTGTAAATTTGTGCTACAGTTTAGTATTATCATAGATGATAATGGGACCACTCATTAACCAGTCCAATCCTCTGCATCAAAGCAGGATGGACAATATGATTCTTTGCATCAACTTCCCTAACCTTGACCACAGCAACTCAGCCATCACTACCGCATTGTGATGATTATGAAAATAGACAATGTCACACAAATACCCTTCTCTTGAAACATTCATTCACTTCTTTGTTTTTCCTAGAGAGAGTTGTCTGGCATCTTCATGTCCTCTCATAGGCCTAGTGTCACAGACACCTTCTAGGGCATGGCTCCTCTGGGAGCCCATCAGTGATGCTCCACTGGTCAACCAAAAGAGACTCATTTGAAAACAACATTAGACTGAGTGGGATTTTCAAAAGCCCCAAAGTGACTTCTGAGCACAAGTCCAATTGGCTTTCAAGGCATTTATGCTTCTACATCACTTCAGCACTTTTGAAAACCCCTCCCCATTCCCTAGTTCCCTTTAAGGGCTTAGGGCAGACCCCAGATTCCATGCAGGACAGCAGACTACCAGACTAGTCCTAACTACAGCTGGCTGAAATTCAGGATTTCTGGTTCAAGGGAAATTTGACAGTTAGAAATCTGGCTTCATTCTGATTCAGACTGAAACCAAATTGTTCAAAGTTTCCTGTGTGAACTGAAAATTTGGGGGGGGCGGTGTGGTTTGGGAAACACCATGTGTGGCTTCTATAAGCAGCAGGTAAACTGACAAGAATCATGTCAACTTCATTCAGCAGCTCCCAGGGCTTCCAGGGTCTGTGGTTCTGGGGCGGCTCCACCCACAGGAAGTCCTGGGAGTCAGCTGGGATCCCCCAGAGCAATCCACACGGTGGGGCTGCCCCAGAGCCAGACCCTGGAAACACATGTTCGCCAGCAGCCTGCCAGGAAACCAGACAAGGATCCACCAGAACTCTGCTTGGGACTTAAGCAAAGGTCATCGAACCTGAGACATTTCCAAACAATAGTTCGGGTTTGACAAATCAGCATTTTCTGATTAAACGTGCATCAGAAATTTCCCAACCAGCTCTAGTCCTAACCCTGTTCCCCATTTAAGATGACAATCTTGCTTTCCTGCTCAGCTACCACCTGCTGTACACACTGATGTGCTCCATTTGTTATATCATAAGTCAGATCCTCCCAATGGCTCTTATGCTGTGTAAAAGGGCTGTAGCAACCTAAAGGGGCTCTAAAAGCCCTGGTTCCAGCTGGAGGGGAATTTCCCCCAGCACAAGCACTGTGGAAGACAACCATAAAGCTGCCTTCTGAGAGCCTCCTGGCAAGCCCTGATGAGGGGGGCATGACAGAGGTGGGACTGAAGACGGGGGGGGGGGCATGTTGGGGGCAAGGCTGCAGCAGGCAGCACTGCAGGCTGCCATAACCTAGGCAGGGCCCCAGCCCCCAGGATCAAGAGGGCACAAAAATGGATTAAAGCCACCTTTGAGTCCGCACCCCCTGTGTTCTATCACTAAATTGTTCCTTTAGGGCTAGATTCTGATTCTTTTACTCACGCTGGGTAGCGCTTTACTCCAAAGGTAACCTCATTGACTCCATTAGGACTATTCACGGAGTACATACTATTCACCATGAGTAAGGGGATCACAATCTAGCACAGTCAGTTTAATTGCTGAGTTACTGGGAAAATGTAGGTGGCATCATACGAGAGGCCTTTCCCTCTAATAAATTCAGCAACTCACAGAAGCTCAATTTGATCTCAGCTATACCTGTTTCAAAATCAAAACCTGAACAAAAGTATGGAGAATTTGATAGTGTTTTATTCTGTATTATTTCATTCCTGGCATATTTCACTTAGCAGTACACTACAAAAGAGGTTTTTTTTTTCCCAATAGCCTCAAAATCAAAGAAATGGCAATATTCAAAATTAGTTTATTAGGATTATTGCTCCAAAGGACAAAAACTCCTAAGTGCGCTCTGCAATCATTCTTTTCTAACTTTTCCTATCAGTTACCGTGGAAAAAAGTTAAGCCAATGGCCAGCATATGACAGGTTGAGCTTTAAGTGAATAAAAGGCTGACCATACACAAACATTTTTACAGCAGAGGGGAATGATTTTTCCTTTCATGGGTGAGTACCTGCAGTACTCCTTCAGTGAAAGAAATAAAATTCCCTGCACACCATGTAGTTTCCATTGGGAAAAGTAACCCCCTGTTCATATAATTGAAGAGTTTCAAGCTACAGTACCATACAGAAAGAAATCAGCTTTTATGTATAGCTGCCTTCTCATGGCTCACCTGTTGTGAAACTGTTTTTAAGCTCAGTGAGATAGAACACAGCTGTGTTCTTACAGGCAATAAACCCTGTTGCAAAGAAGAAAGCTGCTCGGCTGATGACCAGAAGCATAGTGACATTGTAGCTCTGAACTTCCTAATGTTACTTTTTTTCTATAAAAAGACTGAAGGCAGAACAGTGTGAAGCTAGATAATCTTAACCATTGGTACATCTGGAGTTCCCTTTGGCAATAGGTGGGTAGTGGAGTGAAATTATATTTGCAGTAATTTGTCTGCCCAATTGTTGAGAGGGAGACAGATGTTATCTTTTAGTTCTTTAGTAATTTCTCTATATAACATTTCATTTGAATGTGATTGGATATTTTTGAAAATAAAAATAGAACTCAGTCAGAGCAGTACTGCATTTGGCAAAGACTGTGTTTAGTGTGATGGACTGTATTGTGTGCATGTATATCTTTACCTTTAATTGGATAAAATCAGAACTACTCATCTGGGTGCTGTGATCCTTACACTGCTAAGAGCTAAAAGAGATGTAGACCTGAAAGAGTTGAATTCCACCCCTCCTATGCTGTGAAATTTTGAGGGGGCCAAGACATTCAGCACAGTGGCAATCATGAACTCCCTATGTGGCCCTGCATTTGTTTCTATGCTGGCTGCCTAAAACCCTGTAGATTGCTCTGATTATTTGGTTGTTTGTTTTGCCTGCCTTTCCTTATTTAGAAAGATGGTTAAGGTCAGATTTTAGCAACAACCCAGGCCAAGTCTGAACAGCATGGGAATCTTACTGGAAAATCCAGTGAGATGACACATGGCCACTGGATATCCTACTGACACTCCCACATCACCAAGAATGGATCCTGTAAATATTAAAATAACCAAGTCTACCTGGAAATGCACCCACATAACTATGTAATGAGTTGGCCTGTTCAACTGGATGCTATTCCTGAAGGTGTTCCCTCTGAAAGGCAGTATTATTGACTGGAGTGGCCAAATTTATTGGTCAAATGCTGCCCACAAAGTTCTACAGCAGGACTGTGGCTACGACCAACTTTAAATGTGAAAATATGCCCATACCTCTGCATTAAACAGGAGTGTAATTGGTATCTATTTCTGTTTATGCAAATTAAGCATGGAACTGGGGCTCCTGGTAAACTGCCAATATGGCTTCCTCAAATGGGTCAGGTTTGGGTGTCCCCATTATAGCATAAGTGAATTGCTAGTTCCAGCACTCAAATGACGGAAGTACCATCTTCTAAAGGCAACTGATATTACTGACAAATATGGTAGCACTCACCCTTTCCTTTCAGCTGAAAAGCAATTAACCAAATGACATTGCAGTTAACACCAGTCTGAGATAGTGTACAGTTGCATGGCATGCTACCCCAAACCAAACTGTCACATCTTCATACATACTGCCCTTGATGAACCAGTGCAGATATCATGTCCATTTCTAAACCTGGCTATCTTGAGCCCTCCTGGCCTACAATTTTTCGCTCATGTGCAGCTAGACTAGCCCATCAATTTCATGTCAATATTATTTTGGGTTATTAACCATTATGGTAGTTGGGGAGAAACACACTGGTCTTTGGGATGAGATCTCACTTTTGAAACTGTCTGAGGGTTGTCACTCTGGAAAAAGAGTTTGGTTACAAAACACAGGAAATTCTCACAAAAGTTGCCTTGGGGAGACAGTGGTGGGCTGTTGTACAGTTAGTTTTGATCTCAGTGAAGAGAACTTGCTAGAGACACATCACCATGGAACGATTTATTAGAAGAAGGAAGTGAAATCAGATTTTAAAATGGTATTTTACTGAATCTCTTTCAATATATGAGTTATTGTTGGTTTCTATCCTTAATATATGTTAATATATAGGTTTAATTATTATTTTGTATGTTTTTCTTATTGATTAGTAACATTGTGCTTGTAGGCTTTATGTGGGAATGAGAAGTTTTACCAACAAAATTTTGCAGCCATACTAGTTAGGGCTTTCATTTTATATTTTACAAATTAAGGGTCAGATCTGGCCAATATGTGGACCTCCAAGGAAAACCTAGGTATTGCAGGGAGTGATGTTGCATTCACTCTTCTTTGTGAATCAGTATAGAACCTATTCCTGTGATGTTAGGATGTACTTTACTCTGGAAATTTCATCCTTTGGATGAGACAGAAAACTCAATCCTGACCACTTATGGTTATTAAAAATCTCATCTTCTCACAAGAGCAGAGGGTATTAACTCCAGGTTCCTGACCAATTTCCAGTTTGGAAAATTGGATTCTTTCTACCTCAATTCCCTCTAGAATCTCTTTTTTTTCTGCCATTTATGTCCTAAACTGTATGCTATTGAATAACTGCCACATTGCACCCCAGAAATGGTTGCATTTCAGTGGTGGGTGTGAAGATCTCAAATAGTGTATGAAGTGCTCTGGCAAGAAAGGTGCTATGTAAAATGTATATGAAACGTAAATGATATTATAACTCTACAAAGTTTCAGAAAGTTAGCACAGAATGGTGAAATAAGTAAAAAATGCTCTTTTAGACTATTTATAAATGACCATAGTTATTACACCACTAAGAGAAAATATTACTTGGTAATGGCTTCCAAGGCAACAGAAATAGAAGTCAATAGGAACTCCACAGTAGAATCTTCAGGCAAAATTTGGTTCTAAAATGCTACAAGGAAAAATTCATCCCTGGTGTCATGCCCCTATCTTCACTGACAGGAAACCATGGCAAAATTTGGCCCTGGGTGAGAATGTGAAATAATATTATACGATGCTCACTTTGACTGGCCTCTGGTTCCGAGTCTTCTCGTTGTTAACTGTGGAAATTGTTGTCTTATTATCTGCAAATAAATACAGTGACATATTAACAAATCCAAAAAAATCACATATGCCAATACTGTATTTTTAATATAGCCTGTTTTGGGTAGCATGAGGGACAGGAAGAGAAATTGTATTGAACGTACACAGGGGAATCACCAGAAATTTGTCACCTAGCGTGCACAATCGCACTCACCCTGCAACGACGTGAAGGCCCAGTTCCTCATTCCAGTTTGTTGCAACTTGGTGCCCAGGATCGCAGTGCCACCCAGGTTTGGCCTGGTGCCAGGTCGCAACGCCACTCACTGAAATGGGGCCCTGCGACCCTCCATCATGATAAGTTGGACCCACAGCCTCTCTGAGTGGCAGTGCAACCCTGCATGCTGGGTCACAGCACCACATTGGGGCGCCAGGCAAGCTGCCTATTTTCCCCTCCCTCTGGACAGCTGTACCCCCCCCACACACACAAATTGGCACCCCTGCCAATGGTATGCACCATGTGTAGCAAACAGAGCTGTGGGCACCACTGCACGTACATGTAAAGTGTGACAGGAGAAATCTGACCAAATAAGCTTTTTCTAAAAAATGATGTATTAATTTAATCCCTTTACTGAATGAGGCAAAATAACAAATGAAATTCAGAACAACTCCATTCACTTAAATGAAGCTGCTCTGAATTTATACCAGAGTGAAACGTGATTCATAAACTCTAAGGCCACAGTTCTTCCCTTAAGCTTAATGAGAGTTTCACCTAAAATTGGGTGTACTATTAAATTGCTCATGTATGTGTTTGCAGGATCAGGGGCTTCATGAAATCGATGAAAGACAAAGATAAAAGGAGCTGTTCAAACAGAAGAAAATGTCAATTAAAGATTAATTAAATAATATGGACTTTTTCCCATAAAGTTGTATTTTACCACAATTGGTATCAGCAATCAATATCTAACCCCGACTGATGATCAAAAGCTCTGGAACGGGCATTTGGATCAAAGGTGTTTTATAAAGATTATTACAGTAGCACATATTTAGCTTATTCTTCACACATATCTTGCCAAATCTACAAATGGTTTTCCTTGTGCAACAGATAATCGATTTGTGTTTGTTTCTCAGAACCTTGCACACACTTTGGCTTATGTCAAAAATGCTATGTATGTTCACACTCACTAGGCTGTTCAGCTTTAATTTCTGGAGCAAAACTTCAGCAAACAGTAAAACACTTTTGTGGAGCTGTGAAAGTTCAGCCTAGCTGTTTGATAAATGAGCAGACGGGCAAGCAGCCCCTCTTTCTTTTTTTGTATGGATTCAATGAAGCCTGCCTAAAGAACACCACATGCTGTTCCAGCTACTGATCTAACATTCCGCAACATCTCAACCTTCCAAATTCCCTTTAATTACACATTAATCCCACCCCTCTCTCTTTCAGTTTCTGCAGACAAGGTTGGGGGCTCCACAGGGCTGTGGGAAAAAAGGCAGTGTTGAAGAACCACTTTCTGGGGATTTTTTCCCTTTTTTTCTTTTGGTGGTTGCTGTCACTCAGAACGTACCATTCCACTCCCAAAGTTGAATATTACAGCAGTAGATTCAAATGCAAACTTACTCTATTTTACTTTTACCCTAATTTTTCAAACCCCCCCCAAAAAATGGAATAACTTTCAAAGTCTGTCAAGTGCTGATTAAATATTATAGTGAACACTGTAAATGTTACCTTATGAACCATATGCTGTGGGAGTTCTTGAAATTTAGAAATCAGACATTTCTACATACTAGGGCAGAAATGATCAGGAAAAGAGAAGAGTAAATAAAAGCAGAAAATCAGCTGATTTGCCCTTCCCCCTTCTCCCTCCCCCCCCCAATCCAGTACCTTAAGCAGTAAAATATACTTTCTGGAGCACTGCTGAAGTGTGTGTTGCTTATAACAATATTCTGCATAAATTATTTTTTAAAAAGTCCAGCAAAACTTTAAAGGAAAATTCCAGGATTTTTCCAGCAAACGTTATGGGTGTGTGTGTGGGTGGGGTGTAACTTCAAGCACAACAAATGTTATTTAAAAAAATAACTGTTATTTTCAGTGTTTATATTTATATGGTTATAGATGATTTTGTTCTAAACTCCATGGATGGAGCTAGTTCCCTGCCAAGAGGCAGGAAGTGAGGCTGAGTAGGTTGGGGAGAAGCTCACTGTGCATTGAAATCAATGGGAAAAGCAGACATGTGTGACTGTTGGTTTCAAAGTGTGTTTCCACTCTGAAAAGTGACTAAAAAACAGCAATATGGGGTTTCATGTTTATTGACTTTCAGTGACTGACAGGGAAAATTTGCTCTTTTTATAAGTAAAGAGATGCTTTTTTCTAGCTGTCAGAACTGAAAATTCAACTTAGGATCTGAAAATTAAGTTAGGATCTTTCCGTCCCATCACCAGTAAAGAAGATTCTGTGGGGCGGCTGTACAGATACCAATGAGGGCAAGATCTGACTCTACAATTTGAACTTGCTTAATAATTCTGTTGGTGATGTGTGAACAAGAATAGAATCCAGCTGCCTTCCCCATGGCAATGTTGGCTCTGCAGTAGCAACAGAGGTAAAAGATATCATGTGAAATCGTACCTATACTGGAGTGAGTAGGAATTTGCCATTGATTTCAGTGAGGTCAGAATTTCACCCCATATGTCCCTAAAGTGAGCAAATATAAATCTGAAAACATAGAGAGCTCTGCTGAATAAGGAGGTGTCATTTTTACATTGTCACTTATTAAGACTAAAACCACATTTTTACACTAAACTTTGTTTTACATGAAGTTTCATTTGGGATTTTTTAGGAAGATGGGGCCCAGGAATTACACATGAAGATAATCTGTGCTCTCAATACCACCTCAGGAACCAGTGCTCCAGTGATTTCATTCCCTGCTTAATAACTTCAGCTCTGTCCCTTTCATATGTGCCTTGGCTGAGTCCTGGTCTTTCTTTCTTATGAGAGGGAATCTTGTGTATTTTCCTGTGAGCTATTTAAAAATCTCCCTCATCATTTTGTAAAACAATCACACAACTAAACAGTCATACCTGATGCTCCTATTAGCGAGTGCCTGGGATTTAGATAAGGCAGGATTCATTACTTCCTAAAATCAGAGCTGTATATTTTTCTTCTCTTTTGAACGATTACCAAACATCTGCGTTTGTTTAACCCTTTTGACGTTAATCCTGAAATGTGGTTTTATGAAAGTGGACAGAACGTCTGTGTTGTGTTTTAATGTTATCAGCGAGAAGTACATGAGGGACCCTTTTTAACGTGTGTGTGGTGGGGACAGGTGACCTTTCCTCTCTGAGGCTACAGGGGACACCAGAGATAATGGGAGGAGGGCGCCCCTCAAATCATTCTTATACATTTGAGGTTAAACAGGCGCAATGTAACATGCAATATCTATGATATAGCCACAAAAACAACAAGGAGTCCGGTGGCACCTTAAAGACTAACAGATTTATTTGAGCATAAACTTGCAAAAGCTTATGCTCAAATAAATCTGTTAGTCTTTAAGGATACAGACTAACACGGCTACCCCTCTGATATGATATAGCCATTACATTAAGAAGCATTTAATCCAGCGGTACTTTTGAAACCTAGAATAGTTGCCTGAGTAAATCTAATTTAAATATCAAGTTAAATGTACTTTTGCTAACTCTTCAGATGTTGAAATAAACAGTAAACAAGTCATATCTGTGGAAGTTACCAAATGTTTTATAAACAATTATATAGAAAAATATACAAAAAGTGCAGATATCTATATTGTACTCTGCATGTGCCATGTAACCATCAGCCAGGGATTGCTGCAAAAGATATAACTATGCTGCCAAGGTGCACTCTGCCCTGCTGATTTATGCCATCAGTAATTTCTATTATTGCATCACACATGCCTCAGCAGTATGAGACTCAAACACAATCAGGGTCCTCTCGATCTTTAAAATGAGACTTGTATTGTCTATTCTACCTTTAACCCCTGCACCAGGGGCCATCATCCCTTATCCCATTCACCAGTGAGCTGTGAACTTTCTACTTCCCAATTATTCCACCTAAATTCTTCCCTGGTATGAGGCTCAAAAACAGCTTAGGCCTGTCTTCATACTGCCAGCTAAGGATGGGAGAGACCAGCCATCTTTGCATTCTTGTGAAGACTCTAGAACTTTTTGGTGTATCAGTTGAAATGTTGTATTTCGCAAAACCTTTTCAAAAAAAGATTCCCCTTCATTTAAACTGTTATTTTTTGAAGGTAAATTTAATTTTGACAAGTGTATTTGAGCTAAATGGAAGCCTGTGCTATGCTTTGCAATTCTTTCTACTTCTTATTTGAAAATTATTCTTGCCATGCTCCTAACACTGTCAAGGGCAATTAAATAAATTTAGAATATAACAAAAACTAATATATTAACAGCCCAGAACTTGAAATCTGCTGGAACAAAACAGAACTCCCACCACTAAGATTCAGAGTTCCAGTCTAGAACTCATGATTATCAAGTAAGTTCTAAACAAGGCGAGAGAAATTCTCTTACCCCTGCTAATAATTCCTGCCATTCAGGTCTGTCTCCAGTTTCCCCAGCAGGGCCCATCATTCATTGAACATTGACTGATGAGCTGTGCACTCCCTGGGGCTTCCAGTACTGCACCCAGAGCACATTCTTTGCTTGTGTGAAATGAGATACAAAACGCAGTGTGTGCTATTCCCCAGTTTTAGGGTAATTATTTTTATTGCTCTGGTCTAAGACAACTCTGCCAGGGTGGTCATTCTCCTCTTGTTCACTGCAGGGGTGAGCTCACTCTCAGAGCTGGGCTATCTGTATTTCCCATTAGTGTTAAAACACAAATCGCAAATACTGCTGGTACCTTCAATCCAGGGGTGAAAGTAAGTCCAGTGACTTACCGATACGCTGGGGTCAGCTGTGGCCCCCGGAAGGGGCGGGGCCTAGGGCGTAAGGGGCATGGCTGGGGGAGTCAGAGCCAGCCCCAGCCCACCCTGTAAGGTAAGTGCCCTCCCCCACTGGGGTAGTAGCAGCAGCAGCCCAGGGCTCCGGAGGCTATTTAAAGGGACCAGGGCTCCCCTGTTTCTACCGCCTGGCCCTGTAAATAGCCGCGGGAGCCCTGGGGAAGCGTCAGGGCTCCAGCAGCTATTTAAAGGACTGGGACGGCAGAGACAGCTGGAGCCCCGGCCCTTTAAATAGCCCCTGGAGCCCCCCGCTACCCCTGGGCTCTGGGGGCTATTTAAAGGGCCTGTGGCTCCCCAGCTTCTACTGCCCTGGCCCTGTAAATAGCCGCAGGAGCCGTGGGGAAGCGGCAGTGGGGCTTCCGCGGCTATGTAAAGGACCGGGGCGGTAGAAGCAGCAGGAGCCCCGGACTTTTTAAATAGCCCCCAGAGCACCGCAGCCCTATCCCAGGGCTCCAGCGGTGGAGCTCTGGTGGCAATTTAAAGGGCCTGGGGCTCCAGCCCCTGCTAAAAACCCCTTTAAATTGCTCCCTGGGGAAGCCGGGCCGCCCCAGTATGGCAAACCGGCTTTTGCCGGTACGCTGTACCACGGCATACCGGCTTACTTTCACCTCTGCTTCAATCTTATACAGGAAAGGTGAGGTTCTCACAAGTGCGCTGCTTTGACCTAACTCTGCTCCCATTTAAGTTTTACCAACCACTCCAATGCCAAGTGCTTTTGAAAATCCCACCTGAAACCCCCCCCCACATACATATTCTAGGATCAGTCCCCTAATTATAGGGCATCATGTAGATGCGCTGCCCCAGGAAGAACAGAAGGAACGCATTGTGCTGCAGAGGCACACCACTGAGATGCAATTCCTCCAGAGCACCCCTTTTCCACTGGTGGGAAGAAGCATGATAAATCAGCCCATTGTAAAATAATACTCCCCTCCCCCTGCATCCATCCAGTTCTGCTGGCCCGTGCATAGTGGGGGAGGAGGCATGACCTGTGCCTACTGCTCACTCCACCATGCCCACTTATTTGCGAGGGATGGGAGAGGGCGGGAGCATTGGGAGGGTACTTTACCCCTGCTCCCAAAGCTGTGTAATTCCAATGGAGGAATGAGGTCATAATCCAACCCTAAATCTAGATTGTGACATTGAGGATTGCTATGTCCCAGTTGATACTATCGAGCAAGATAAGGCAGGCCCATTTTAATCACTGGCCCCTGTTCTGACAACTATCTGTTGAGTAGGATCTTACCCTGTAAACAGTCCTACTGGCTTGGGCCCTTTAGGGAAGTTTGTGAAGCCCTTGCTTGAATCCAGCTATGTACAAAATCTTCCACTGCAAGAGTTCATCCAGCCCGATGGAATTCAGCCTAATTCACATGTGACACTGCACCCCATATTCTTCACAGTGATATGATGATGATAGGATTATTGCATAATTATGATGCATTTTGTACAAGATAAGTCATGTGAGGTGCCATTGAAAAGGTTATGATTTGCTGAATATGATTATCCTAATTGTATACAGGGCATCATTTTTGTATCTGAAGTTTTGAATATTGACTATGTATCTGTACTTCAAATGTAGTTACACCTGGGTAACACCCACTAGACAAGATGCTTTTAGTCTAGATAATAGGTGGGGAAGGGCCTATTCAGGGCAACGGGCTATTAGAAAGACCAATAGGCCTTAGGAGAGGCTTATCTCCCACCTTGTGAGCCTTCCTGAGAATGCTACAGACAGCCTGTGAGTGATGGCTGCTATGACTCTACAAATGTGTGACCAGGCCATAAGATGCTGGACTCCATCTTGGGCTGTCAGTATTTTTCCACAAACTGCTCTGAGAACCAAGTTTTGAAACAAATTGTTCCTTTCCTATGCTAAAGCTATCTAAGGCAGGGAGTGACCTCATCAGAGGCTCTTCATTCCACACACAATAAGACTCCTGGAAACACCTGAGGAACAAAGACTGAACTGGGGGAAGTGCTGGAGCCAGGGTAAAGGGATTTCTAGCCTGTGTATGAAACACCTGGGGATTCCAAGCTGTAAAGCAAGTGCAGCTTGTCCCTTAAGACTCTGCAGCCTGCTTGTATCATTTCTCAGGGTGAGAATCAACTAATTCATATATAATCTATGTAGTATATTAAGTTTAGTTTGCATTTTCATTTGCTAGATAATCTGCTTTGATCTATTTGCTATCCCTTATAATCACTTAAAATTTATCATTTTTTTAGTTGTTGAACTTGTTTTTGCTTTAATCTAAACCAGTGAGCTCTGACTGGAGTGCTTGGGGAAAATCTCTGCTTGGTTACCACAAGCGTGCATTGTTCTCTTCACATTCAGGGATAGGCGGACCGGGAATTAAACCCATATACTGGCAAGATTTGACCAGGCAGGATGGAACTGCACTGAGGTTCCAGGCTGGGAAGCTGGTGGTTAGACAGCCTGCATGTAACTGCAGCTGAATGTGAATGCTGGTGAAAGTGAAGACTGGAGGGCTTTGCAGCTTGTCAGACAGTACAGTGTGAGAGGGAGCCCAGGCTGGTGGGTTGGGGGCTCAGTGGTACCCCAGTTCCAGATGGCACGCCCAAGGCACCCGTCACAGCACAATCAAACAGATCGTTGTTTTTTCAAGATTAAAGAACCATTGAACACTTTAGCCCAGTCTTTCAGTTGAGTTGTAGCTGCCTGTAATGGCCAGGGTATAGGCAACTGGACCAGTAATGTCTGTTGGGCCAGGGTTGAATGCAGGACTCAGAAGTAGTTACCAAGCAGAGTCAGGAGACGGGTATTAAGGTCAAGCCAGCCTAGGGTCAAAGGCAGGAGTCAGGATTAAGGAAGAGCGAAAAACAAGGTTTGTAGCCATAGCAAGCGAGAATCTGCATTGTTGCTCAGACAGCTCCCTGGGCCAACTTCCCGGATTAAACAGTTGGTGTGGACCAATCAGGCGGCTGCAGGGTTCTGTTGCTCTGGCTTCTTCAGGAAGTACTTCCTGGCTGTCTTTGCCTTTGCACTTTAAAACCGCTGAAATGTGAACATCTGAAAACGGTTGCACATGAGAACAAGCTTGTCAGGAGGATATTTACAATGCACACTCCTGATTAGTACACAGGGCTTATCCTGTACAGTCACCATTTAACAAGGGCAAACTCATCTTCAGTTCTCTCCTCTGATTGATTAAACTAATTCATTTGCATTTCCCTCATCTTTGAGTCCTAAGCCAATTGGCTCTCAGGACCCTAAGGAAACGTTACTGGTGAGAAGGCACAGATGTATTTTTATATTTTGCTAAACACGTATGTACTGTGTGTGACTGCCCTCGTTAGTATTGGGCCTGAAGTCTATGGCATGGACAATTGTCACATCACATAAGATACATTTTTATTAGATATTGTTTCCAGCCAATACTGGGAAGAAGAAGAAAAAAAAAAGAATTGGGGGGGGGGGGGGGAAGTGTTTAAATTTAAGGATCAGTGTGGTCCACTAGACAAGGTGCTAGCATAGGAATTAGGAGACTAGTGCTTAATTTGTGCCAGGACTTGCCAGGACTGAGCACCGGCACCTCTAGGCTTGCTATGTCACTTATGAAAGTAAACTTAATTGTTTGAGCCCCAGCACCTCTTTCATTACCAAAAGCACTGCAGGAGACCCATGTTCTGTCCCTGGCTCTGCTGCTGAACTGTCGTGTGACCTTAGGTACACATTTCTGTACCTTAGTTTCCCCATCTGTAAAACTGAGATAATAGTTACTGGCAGCCTGTGTTATAGAGGAGGTCACATTAGATGATCTAGTGGTTCCTTCTGGCTTTGAACTCTGACTATACTGTGGATTGATCATCTAGCAAAGTTTGATTTTGAAACTTTTTCTAGTTATAAGAATGAAAAAAATCTTAAAAATATAGAAGGCCTGTTTCTTGTTTACACTAAAGCCTTGTCTACATTAGAAGGGGTTTGCTGGTAAAGCTATATTGGCAAACCCTCCTAGAGTACATGCAGCTTACACCAATAAAAGTGCTTTTGCTAGTATAGTTTATACAGTTCCCCAAATGAAATAAACTAGATCAGCACAAGGACTTTTATGCCAGTAGAAACTGCATCTACTCAGAGGCTTGTGCCAGTATAGAATGTCATAAGAATCAGTGACATTACTCTACTCCCCCTTTACATTTAAAAACATGGGGCTTAATTCTCATTTGCATCCAGGCCACGTTATACCACTTTGGCAGTGTACCCTTTACACTGCCAAGGGTGGTGTACAGTGGCCTTAGTATGAATGAGAATCCGCCTGTAATTTTTCGCATTCTTCTGGATGCCTAGTTCTTTCTTTTTCCCTTTTAAAATATTTATTTGCTGCAGCTGGCCAAAGACACAGCAGCATCACATCAAAATAACGAAACAATGGAAGGAGGTATAGAACCTCCAGGCTGCACAATGGAGTTGCATGAAGAACACTGGGAGGGAGCATAAACCCATCACGAGACACTGCAGAGTTCCCCTTTAGAGACATTCAGGATCTCTGAGACAAGTATTAAAACAGAGAGTTGGAGGGTGGGGGGAGAGATTACATCTCCAGGAGGAGGGATTAAGAGAGTGAGGAGCATATGGGGTCATGAAAGAAACAGAGGAAGGAAGCGGCTATGTGAGAGGACACTGGGGAAGAAAAGGGGAATGAAAGGGGACAAGGCTTTAGTTATTGGTAACTTTATAGCAGTGGTTCTAAACCTCCAGTATGAATCAATGCTCACCTGAGATTACTGACAGATTTGGGAATGGATGGAACAGTTGGGAAGATTTTTTTAAATTAAATGTTTGATTCACTGAGTCCTTTGACTTTTTTTTTTTTAATGACCCAAATAATGGGGTTTCCTGTATTTCTGCCTGAGGAATATTTCACAAGCTGAACATTCTCACAGTCAGAAAAAAACTTTTCCTCATATGCAGCCCAAATTCCTTTTTCTTACTTGTACCCCATTGTCCTAGTTAAATGCTTCCCTGTCCCTTCCCACTGGCTGCAAGTACCAATCTAACTAATACTGCTCCCTCCTTAGGGTGAAAGCCTGGTTCCATTGAGGTCATTGGGAATTTTGCCATTGACTTCCCTAATTTCAGCCTCAGTCAAGGTCTGGCCTTCTTTAATTATTGCTTAGATAAGTTATATGGGTAAAAATGCCAAGCATGCCCAAGGCCTTGTCTTTGCTAGGAATAAAAAAGGGGTTTACTTGTTACTACTTGTTAGCAAACCCTTTTTCCTAGTATGGCTACCCCTTAAGTGACACTGAGGATTCTGTTAATCATCCCTCTTACACTAATTCTGTTCCTCCATCTCTTTTCACTTCTCTTGCTTTCTTTTGAACTCCCTTTATTTTTGTTTCCATTGTACGTGAATGCCATTTAAAGGAGGTTTTAAAGGCACTCCTGAGCTGAAACCTTGAACCCCAAGTCTTGGTCTAGACCAAACATTCATAGCCAAGTCAGAGATCTCACAAAATGGTATTTATAAATGAAACCTTACAAGTACCGGTGGTATCAGTGCTGGCATATTAATTGAGAAGAAACAGCTGACTCAGAGGTAGTGTGCTAGGGTTTTACTCATTGCACATGGGTAATTTTTAGCTCAGGACAGAGAGCTCTGTGCTTTAAAACAATCTATTGAAAAATAAAATAAATCAATAAAAATGCAGGGGCCCTTATGTTTAACATTGCCCACAAAGTTCAAAGTTCATAGATGAATCATAAATTCAGTGAGATTCACTCAAAGGCGAACTGTCCATAACTTCACTAACAGATTTCACAGAACAACTAGCCTCTTTCTCTGGAGTAGAGGACAGCTGCAGTGCACTGCTGAGTCGCAATAAGGGCAAATGTGTCTGGGTTTCTGTTCAGCCAGCTAAATATGGAAACCCTCAATTGGCACCTACTCATTTGTGCCTGGAAGGACAGCCCCACTTCCAAAGCACTTATGGCGCACGCACTTTAAAAGTTACTGCGTTTCCATCTGCCACGCCACAGCAGCACAATTCGTTAGAGCTCTAGGGGTGTGTCTACCCGAAGGGAGAAATTGACGGCAGAGTCATTGATTGCATGGAGTGACTGTTGGCTTCACTGGTCCTTGTAATGGTTTAGTATCTCCGCACATCAACAGTGGGTTTGACAGAGCCATTTTGCTACATTCAGATTACTACAGATAGCCTCCTGCCTCACCACCAAAGCTGTACCAGTGCACTCAGATTCCTGATGTACATATCCCTGTTGCTGGGAACATGGGGTTGGGGGTAATTTGCACACATGAAACACTGCATGATAGGGTGCAGTGAGAAGGCTCATTTGTGTGGGCTCCTGTCTACAATGGAGAAAAACCACTGGCTCAGCTAGAGCTGAGCTAAATCCCTGACTCTACGTCAGGTGTTGCAACCAGCTGGTAAAAAGCTACATTTGGGACAGCTGCACCTGCTTTGCAAATTCAAGATACTCCAACTAATGCTCCGGGGAAGGGAAAGGGTTTAAATGCCTCTTCACCTAATGTAGACATGACAGGAAAGACCAGTGCACTTTGAGAAGTCACAAGGGTGGCCTGATGTTTCAGACAGGCAAACCATGTTTGTTTCCTGGTGAAACAATTTAAAATTTGACAGCTTGTGCATCATTTACAGAATTTTTGTAAAGGTAACAAAGGTATAATAAACATTTTACCTGTGTGCCAAATTTGTCAATCTGTAGAAAATTTGTTACTAATTTCCATTGTTTCTAAATTAGTCATTGGAACAATATTAACCACTTAGTAGCAGTGATATAGCAAATAGGCTGAACAGAAGTTTGAATAAAAATAATTTTTCCATTTACTATATCTAAACAGAACTTTAACACAAAATCAACCTAACTGATTAGGGCTTTATAACTAATTCACCAAAATGTTGCCACACAATGGATTTTACTTGCCTCACTAAACTACTTAAATAAACATGAAATACAAAAGAAAAAACATCCTATTAAATGTTTTCTCCTCTTTTGGCTTCTGTGTTAGGAAATAATATGAGCAACATTTTTGATTCTGTAAATATATAGCACTACTGTACAATTAATGTTGTAAAAAGTAAATGAGACTAGCTTCCATTGAAATTAGCTTCAGAGTGATGCTTGCAAACTTTTCAAAAATGGTTGGCAAATTTCAGCATGTTGTATTGCAAAATACAAGATTTAAAGGTCCAGGGTGTTCTCTTGAATAACTCAGAGGTAGTGTAATATTTACTGGCAGCCTGTATTATAGAGGAGGTCACATTAGATGATCTAGTGGTTCACTTACTTTGAAGTAAAAATTGACATAATCCCATTTTGCACTTAAGACACCCACCTATCTGCAAATTCAGAAAGTAAGAACATCTGGTAACGTTCCAGGTTACTGGAAGCTCCTAAAAATACACTGAAACTCAGTACTGAAATACACAACTAAGATTTATTGATCACATCTGTACTGTGGGTGAAATTCACCACTCACGGAAGGCCAACACAAGACATATAATGGGCCTGGTTCTCCTCTCACTCATGTTAGTTTAAATCAGGAGTATCTTTACTGAAGTCAATGGGCATTCCAATATTTCTGCAGAATTAATGTGCACTTCTGTCCACACTAAGAGTTTTTATTACCTGAATTGTTGCTGTTTAACACTTAAAAATATTGTTATTACTGTTAAAGCAATATTAAGGAATAACAGAATTATTTACACTCTCTTGTATTTGGCTTCCATGTTACCAATACCATAAATGTCATTTTGAAGCAAAATGGCTGCCATGATCAGGCAGGTCATAAAAACCATCAATTTTTTAAAATGCATTTTTACTTTAACCATGATGAAAAGCGATCCTGACCTTCCGAGTGTTTAAAATACTTCACATTTTTCTTGGAGTTTTAATACGCACCGTATTCCTTTGATGCATCACCACCTCTGACTTGAAGTGACAGTTTTCCTGAGGCTAGAGCCTTTATCATTTTAAATATCAAAATCTCACCAGAGCAAGGTTAGGGAGCAAGGCTTGCCATTGCAATTTAGACTCACCTTCCCAAAGCTGGCAGCGTTAACAGGCTGCGTGTCGTTTTTCTCACAGAAGTCCAAATAGTGCATGTAGAGAGCACTTCGAGGAATGCAAACGCCTTCTGCAATCTCATAGTTCTCCTCCAGCCTTAAAAAGCAAATACCAAACAAAGAAAACTGCAGATATGTTTGCTGCCCTGAATTATAAATAGTGTGCAAACCTGCACGTTTAAGTGACTTTCACTTTTCAGTTAGCCTCTGTTTAATTGTTACCTCATCTTTCCAATTCACCTCCACCCCATTTGTCTGTATCATCTACCTGTTGCATTCTATCTGATATGTAGATTGTGAGCTCTCAGGGGCTTCTTTGTTACTTGTCTGTACAGTACCTAGCACACTGGGGCCCTGATCCTTGATTGAAATTCCTAGATGCTATTTTAATAATAAACACTATTATATCATAACTTTAAATCATATGGGTTAAATGAATGAATACACAATGACAGAATAAAGAAATCACTAAGTGGCAACATTCTGATGCACCCTAGATGATGAGTCCAAGCCAGAATCACTATCAACATCCTGAAATATTTTAAATACTTTCACTTCTATCTGATTTACATAAAGTAAACAGGAGTGGCTAAAATAAAATATTTGCATCAATGGAAGGATCTCCACAGATAATGTTTTGTACAATGGTTTCTAACAGATGCTGATGTACAACACAGGATAAGAAGAATCTACCAAGTGCTGAATGCAACATTAAGATATTGTCCTATTCTCCCTCATAGAAAATAATAATTCCCCACAATGTATTTAATTTTACACACACGCACTTTGCCATTAAAAAAGAAGACTCTCCATATAACTCAAAAATTATAAATCTGTTGATGTGAGACCATGTTGCTTTGAAAGTTATTTTCTGGAGGCTGATCTTTCCCAAAGAATAGAGGCCCCAGTTCAGGCAGGCACTTAAGCACATGCCCAATTTGAAACCCATGAGTACTCCCACTGACTTCACTGCTCCTACTCACATGTTTATAGTATCTTGCTGAAGGAGGGTCAGAAAGGGTACACTCCTTTTTTTGTTAATTATATTGCTGGAATCAATATTTGCTCAGGAAACCTGGATTTTAAAGCAAACATGGCCCTTTAAGTAGTTACCTGTAAAAGTTCAGATCTCCAAATAACCTGAGTTTCTCTGTTTCGCTGCCTTTGGCAGACCTTCCCTCCATGTCAGTTATTGTGACCATTTGTGACTGCAAACTATTTTAATAAGATATCTGGCTGGATGAATGGAATTGGTTTGTAAGGGCAACATCTATTCTTCCTAGGAATAGGTTTCTACAGGAATATCATCACGGCATCGTTCCCCAAATTCATAGACCTTTAACAAGGCCTCTTTTCAAAACCCAGTGAGTTCATTTCTATACTATAGCTGCTAATTGGCATGTCAGCTTCCCTGACCAAGACAGGACAGAAAGAAAAGCAGTTAATTATTTCTGTTCATATCTGATGAATTTTTCTCTTTTTCTCTTCTCTTTCACAGGGAGTCATTAGTCTGACACTGAAGAATGCTCCATTATACCTGAACTTTTTTTTTTAAATGATCAAAAACCCCATTTTGCTCCACTTCTTTTATTTTCCTGCCTTTTATTTAACAACTTTATCATATTTTGAATTCAGCTTCATCCTACAGTATTGTGGAAAGATAATGAACTCAATCTTCTGCCTAACAAATCATTATCAGAAATATACGTGTGTCCTAATAAAGCAATCCAGTAGTTCAGTATGAAAGCTTTTGTACCACTCATGGTATTGCAATAAAAACCCTAATGTTTCTATAGGAAAGACAATTTTATCTGCCCTTATTACTGTCCCACTTTGTGCTTATACACTGCTAGATTAAAAGGGATTATTCTTACATCTGAGTAATGTTTGTAAGTGCTGATCATACAGACTTTTATTTTGAAATGAGAAGCAACAGAATATGCCAAGCTGTTGCAATGTAACTACAATTAATTCCTATATTTATTGATGGAATTATTATGCCAAGGAAGGCCTATTTCTCATAATCCTCTTTTTCCCCCTTTCTTAGTCCTTTTTACATTATTTTGCCACTTATGCCCGATAAGTAATTTATATCACCATTTATGTCACTGCTGAATTTGGCCCAGACTTTCATGGTAGTTGCACATGCTTACACACTAGGCCAGTGTTTCTCAAACTGGGGTCGCCGCTTGTGTAGGGAAAGCCCCTGGCGGGCCGGGCCGGTTTGTTTACCTGCCCAGTCTGCAGGTCTGGCAGATCACGGCTCCCACTGGCCGCAGTTCGCTGCTCCGGGCCAATGGGAGCTACTGGAAGCAGTACAGGCCGAGGGACGTACTGGCCACCGCTTCCAACAGCTCCCATTGGCCTGCAGCGGCAAACTGCGGCCAGTGGGAGCTGTGATCGGCCGGACCTGCGGACGGGGCAGGTAAACAAACCGGCCCGGCCCGCCAGGGGCTTTCCCTACACAAGCGGCGACCCCAGTTTGAGAAACACTGCACTAGGCAGTCTCCAATTGAATTTGGCCTTCTCTCTTTTACAATCATGCAAAGGCAGAGTCCAAGGCAATTGCAGGCAGAGCTGTCAAACAAACACATGAAACTAAACTACTAGGTATGTCTTGTCCTGTGTTTGTACAGCACCTAGTACAATGCGGTCCTAGTTCATGACTAGGGCTCCTAGGTGCTACTGCAATATGATGGTTAATCTGATGCTAATGTGATAGGCTTTTTAGAACAGTGCAAAACGACATCTTCACACCATGAAAGCTTAGCACTTTACAGCACACTGGCCAAGATATTTGAGTGTCTGCTTGTATAATCTATCCAGTAGCACAGCTTCTCCTGGTGAGACCAACAACATTCAAAGAGATAATACTAATATAAACAAAAGCAAGAAACGCCAAACTACTGTTGTGTGGCACAGCTGCTAACTGAATTGTTTAATTTGACACCAGAAAAAATTATATTTTAAAAACACAGAAGAAAGTTGCTGTGTCAATTTCAGTCTCCTCACATATTTTTTGAGTGGAATATTCAATAGAGGGAATTAAATGCTCTGCAAAAAGTCAAAAGGGAAAATGCCTGCACTAGATAAACATGGGAGAACATAACGTAATGTGCAGGTAGCAGGAAGATGCAACAAGCCTTTTACATTTCTAAATTCTAGGATTCTCTGGCAAATGTTTCTGAATGGGCATTATTGTGCAGACTGCATTCCAGCAGAATTCAATATCCCAGGGGTTTAGGGATTTACTAATCTTTATGAATGAGGAAGCTTGAAAGTGTTTGGCTGAATATTGTTTATAGTATTTGCATGTTTTCTTTTGAGAGCAGTATCACTGGCATGTGTTGCAATTCAGTCTCACTTCTTGGCTACTGTGTTATTTGCTCCTTTGGTGGGAGGGGGGAAGACTTCTAACTGGCACTACCACAAAATAAACAATGTCCTGAATTTATGGCTGCTAAGCGCTGTTGGCTATTTTATTTTAGACCGAGTGGCCGACATTGTATTGTTTACCTTGTACTGAGGTAAAGTAGACTGGGTGAATAATGCATAATAACAGTACGCCTATGAATATTCACTCTTCACTTTTTAATGAATTCTGTTTGGCCATACTCACTCACCCTTTTCATTCACTGATCACAGACATCTGAAAGACTGAATTTCTTTGGCATAGATACTTGCAGAAAGTGATTTTCAGAGTCAAATTATACATCAATTTAAATTTGCAAGTCTGAGTGAGTATTTGCATCAGAATTGTTGATGGGTTCCTCCAGGCAGAACACTGAATACTCACAGTAAGTTGCTCTAGATCGATCTATAGTCAAATAAAATGAAAAATGTCATTGAATAAACTTTAAACAACAAATGTGAGGAAACAGCAATCTGCTCATGAATATTCCACATGCAGGAAAAGAGGCAAATTCATTGGATAGATTATTCTTTGCAATGTATTCATTCAGGTCTACAGTGAAGGATGTTGGAGGTAGACCACCAACCCAATTTTCATACTGGGATGGATAAATCAGAAACCTAAAATGGGTATTTGAGTGCTTGAGTGGCAATCTAAGGGTCCAAGTGCAAAATCGGGTACTCATGTTTGAAAACTGGCTCCTTTGCTTGATGTCCCTTTAAAGACATGGGTCTCAAGAGGCTGACACAGCACGGTAAATATTCCAACGTTTTGCTAAGTGAGGTATTGCAGGGCAGTAATCCATTTGTCACCTGACATACTGAAAAGTACTGATAGCTGAAGTAGAGTGAAGATAACAATAGCCCCTCAAGTTATTTGCTTTGGAAAGTATTAAAACAAGCCTAGGAACATTGATCCAATCCTAGAGCCCAATCCTACCAGATGCAGAGCACTTCCTGTAAGATACTTTGTGCCCTCAACTCTCTCTGAAATAAACAAACTAACAAAAATAAAAAGACAACCAAAGTAGAAGACACACGCTACGGAAATAGAGCTCAGAAGATTGTGTCATCATAACACAAATGAAAATGCTGCAGTAAATAAGTGTGAAAAGGTGGAACATCCCTCACTTATTCACAGTACGAGATACAATAATGCTCTAATGCATTCTCATCTACTTTCAACCTTGCCCCTCTTTGCCCCATCCCCCACCTAATTTCTCCTCTCACTCCTTCCTGTCTTTCTTCTCCCTGGTGGGATTATGACATGTGAGGTGAATCACACAAACTCCAGCTGTTCTTTTTCCTCCTCTACCTTATAAAGCATTTGGACTGCATCTAACTAGCTTTCTAATTGCATAAAACCCAACACCATTGCCCCACCCGCTGCCCTGAGGCCCCGCCCCTTCTCCAAGGCTCCACCCCCATTCACTCCATCCTCCCATCCCTCTGTCGCTCACTCTCCCTCACCCTCACTCACTTGCTCATTTTCACTGGGCTGGGGCAAGGGGTTGGGGTGTGGGAGGGGGTGAGGGTGTTGGCTGGGGATGCAAGCTCTGGGGTGAGCTGGGGCTGAGGGGTTCAGGGTGCAGGAGGAGGCTCCAGGCTGGGGACGAGGGGTTTGGGCTATGGCAGGGGGTATGGACTCTGCACTGGGGGTGCAGGCTCCAGGGTGAGGCCAGAAATAAGGGGTTCAGGGTGCAGGAGGGGAATCTGGGCTGGGGCACAGGGTGCAGGCTCTGGGGTGGGGCTGGGGATGAGAGGTTTGGGGTACAGGAGGGGTTTCCAGGCTGGGGCCATGGGATTCGGAATGCGGGAGGGGGTTCCGAGCTGAGGCAGGGGATTCGGGCACATGAGGAAGTTTGAGTGCGGGAGGGGGCTCAGGGCTGGGGCAGGGCATTGGGGTGTGGGAGGGGTTTTGGGGTGTGGGTTCTGAGCAACGCTCACCTTGGGTGGCTCCCTGCAAGCGGCGACATGTTCTTCGGCTCCTAGGTGGAGCGCGGGCAGGCAGCTTTGCGCACTGCCTCCACCCGCAGGCGCCGGCCCCCCACAGCTCCCATTAGCCATGGTTCCCAGCCAATGGGAGCTGTGGAGCCAGTGCTCAGGGTAGGGCAGGGGCAGTGCATGGAGTCCCCATGGCCGTCTCTCCGCCTAGGAGCCGAGGGACATATCGCCGCTTCCGGGGAGCTGCGCAGAGCCAGGTAGGGAACCTGCCAGCCCCGCACCAACCGGACTTTTAATGGCCCGGTTAGTGGTGCTAACCGGAGCCACCAGGGTCTATTTTCAACCGGGCATTCCCTACCGGACACCTGGCAACCCTACATCTAACAGGGATGGACATAAGCACCTGGTTGAGTGCTTTGCTGAATCAGGGTCTTGAAGACTGAAAAACCCTTGGCATTTATTTTTCTTTATCGTTTTAAAATTAAACAAACCAAACCAAAACCCTCATTGCTTAGGTGGCAAATACATCTGCCCAGAAGACCTACGCAAACTGCATCTGAACTTGCTCCATGTACAAAAAACATAATTAGGACAACCAGCAAGACACATTATCATATAGAGTGTAACTGCATAGAATGCCCACATGCAGTGAAAACACTATTGCTTTGTGAGGTTTCTCAGGACTACAATCTTTTTAGTTGAGGACAGAGCATGAAAATGATAAGGAATTATCAAAGGGTTTTTTTTTAAAAGGAGTCTTACCATTGCAGAGTAGCTGGAGTAGAGTGTGGTTTGGATGCTCTGTTATTTTCTTTTTCCTCATCTATTGAGAAATAAAAAATGGTATGTCATTTCAGTGGGAATTGCTCAGGCATTTGTGAGCTGATAAGGAACCGTCTATTTTTGGAAGGCTGTGAAGTCTGACTGATTTCTTTGAATAGAGACTAAACTCTGGAAATATGTAAAATGGTCCCCCTAGACTAGTTCACATACATGCTGCTAAAACTATGTATATTTTGGCTTGCAGCAGGCCCTGACAATGAGAGAGGAGTTGTGTATAGGGGTTATTGTTATGTCATATGTAACAAACACCCCACCCCAACATGGTCATTAGAAGAGTCAGAATCTGGGACCTTCAACACCACAGCACACAACCACTCTACCACTTGAGCTAATGGAGCAACTGTTCCTCGAGTCCCATTAATTCTTATAACAGTTAAAAAATAAATTTTAAATAATTCCTGGGCAAATGTGACTTGCAAGGGGGTACATACTCAGAGGTGTTAGATGGTATCAGAATCCCTCTCAGAAGGGATGTTTAAGAAATATTCAGTACATCTCTGCTGTCACCAGAACCCCCAAATGTATTGATATCCAGGTTCATCATTTCCTAGTTTGTAATAGCACATGACCAGATGATCAGACAGCACATCTCCTCCATATGCAGGATTAACTACAGAATATTCACAATTTAACCCAGCCCTTGAGTCATGTTTGAAAACCATCACATGCAGTAATGGTCAATTTCTCCACGCTGTTTCTGTAATATATTTTGGTTTTTACAGGACAGGGTTATTAGCCCTGTGCCTAACCCCCAACCTGGAGGACCACGGTGTCTGTTTTGTCTGGCCCCTCCTTCACAGACCAATCCAGCATGGTTGAACCTGCTAGGAGCAAAAAGCCCCTTTCCCCTGGCACAGACTCTGAGGATCGTTAAATATAGTCTCTGGAAATCATCAAAATACAACACCAAAACCAAACTCAAGATTTATCAGAACTGCATACTTTCAATACTACTTTATAGTGCAGAATGAGGGGGAATGACAAAGTATGACATGTCCAAACTGTCTTCATTCCATACCACCTGCCTCAGAAAAATCCTCTACATCTTTTGGCCCAGAACAATCTCAAACCAAGACCTATTCACACAGTGCAGCCTCGCAAATCTGAACACCATCATTACCACGAGGTGTTGGAGATGGATTGGCCATGTGCTTCGGATGAAAACTGATTCCTTCACCAGAGTAGCAATAAGATGGACGTTCAAGGGCAGGCAAAAACGAGGCAGCCTGAAACGGCAAAGAGCTGTGGAAGCCGAGCTGAAAAACCTGGGGCAGAGCTGAAAAGCTGGGGAACCATTAAAAGACTTGCCAGAAACAGACAGGAGTGGAGGAGCTTCGTCGCTGCCCTAAATGCCAGAGGCACAATGGGTACTAACTGACTATTGAGTCATGCCAGAATGCTCCAGAATGCCCTTCCAGCACTTTCTGGTGGGAGCCAGAATGGCACCTACTGGTACCTCCTGATCTTGTTGGGTACTTCTTGAGGGCTGCATTCACCCCATGTTAGCCAGCCTATTTGCAAGAACTTTGGCCCCCACCACTCTGCCATGTGTTGCTACACAGCTTAATTTTATACATCTTCCACACTTCTCCTGGCTAGTCCTCCCAGCTCCCCCACACCCATTCTGGGAAATGTTGGTGTAGATCTTCTTAATATAATACTTCCTCAGTACTGCCAACTCCTAATGTTCAAAACCCATGAGTCAGGGGCCAAAACAAAACAAAACCAACAACAAACCAATAAATATTTGTCCCCTGATTTCTGAATCATGAAGTGCCAGATTTTCCAGGTTCTCTCTGCACCACAAGGGCTAGACATTTGGATTTTTTAAAAAAAGTGAAAGTGGAGAGCTGCCCATAATCACTGGACTCCAGAAGCTGGGAATTAAAGAAAAACACCAGATACCACGATACCCGAGATAAAAATCAGTTGTCACAAAAACTGGCAATATTGCTTCCTCTCCTTTCAAAGCAGCTTTGATGTGGGCAACATGAGGTCAGCCTCAGGGCTGGCCTACACTGCAAAGTTAGGTTAGCTTAACCTACATCAGATGTTCTCAAACTGTGATCCATGGGCCACCAATGGTCCGCAAGCTCCATTCAGGTGGTCCGTGGATAGTTCCCTCTAAGGTGCGCGCCTGGACAGCAGCACACGAAAGAATGAAGTGCCACCCACCTAATTAGTATAGCCGCGCAGGCATGGCTCCACTAATTAGGTGCCTGGACACTGGAGAAGACGCACATGTAAGGTGAGGTGGACCTTGGGGAGAATAGGGGGTAGGTGAGAGGGGGCAGTGGGATGAGAAGAGGGGGTGGGGGAGAATTTGGGATGTGCAGGGCTGCGGCGGCCAGAGAAAGAGGTGACTTTCCCCAGCTCCAGGGCTGCGGCTGCCGGGGAGAGAGACACCCCCCCCCCCCTCCTTCCCAGCCCCAGCTGGGGGGCTGCCATGGCGGGGGAGAGGGCACATCCATTGCAGTAGAAAAGTAAGACTACAGATATGAAAATATGAGTTGTGTGCTTTTATTTGTAGAACAAAAAAATGTTAATTATTATTAAGGTTTTCTTATATAGTGCTTTTATCCAAAGCGCTTTACGATAGTTAGCTAACAGTACAAACACATTTGGAATGATCATTAAGTGGTCTACCGAGACTGCAGCAATTTTCAAGTGGTCCACAAAAAGAAAAGTTTGAGAACCACTGACCTACATTATTCAGGACTGCAAGAAATTTCAACATCCCATTCAACGTCATTAAATCAACCTAAACCCAGTGTAGACACCACTAGGTCAATGGAAGAATTCTTCTGTCAAGCTAGCTACCGCCCCTCAGGAAGGTGGACTTACTATAGCGACTGAAGAACCTTTCCATTGCTGTAATAAATGTCTACACCACAGTGGCACATAGCAGCACTGCTGCTGTAGCATTTCAATGTAGACATACCCTTAGAATTTTGTGTGTGCGTGTGTGTTATTATTCCAGCAGGCTGCCAAAATTTTCCTGAGGGAAAATGAATGAAATAAGGGAAATGGCCATTTTTAGCAGTTTATATCTCAGCAAAACCTAAACAGAACTTTGTGAGACAAAGAAGAGGCACTTCTGTAGCCAGAGGAGGGCATCCCTCCTGTTGAACATTAAAAGTGTTCTGCCAAAAATAATGGAGGTGAGAGAGTTTGCAGAGAACAGATCACAAGAATCTTTCATAATGGAAAGTGTTTGGCAACCCAAGTACAGATGTCACTACCAGTCCCCCTACAATATGGCACTATCTAGCTTTTTTGCACAACAATGTCATTTCCAATATTGCTGATTTTTAAGACAAAAATCTATAAACAGATGCATAAAGGTGGCCTCAATTATTATTTCAGGAGTCATGCACAAGAGGCCAGAATTTGTCCCTAAGCCTCCTCTTCCTGTTATGTTTAGGGTTATTCTCCCCAGATGCAAGGTCATACATTAACTTAGTACTTTCTATTTTATTGTCTAATTTATTAACAAAGATGGTAAACAAAATGGGAACAAGTATCAGACCCTGTGAAACCCAGTGGACACTGTTCCCTCCACAGACTACAACTTCTAAACTTATTCTGTCTGTCTTGTTCAATGAGCTAGCTTTGAGATGTTTATTATCTTTTCATCTATGCCAGCTTGATTTAATTTTCCCTTAGGATATCATGTGACACTATATGAAATATCTTACCAATATCTAAATTATACAGCAATATAGTCACTACCCCCATCCATTTAGTTGCTGTGTTTTCATGTAAAGAACTATGAGCAGGTGCTTTAACCAATCTGATAGCAAGCACAAGCTATATACTATGAATAGTCCAAACTCATTCCTCCATGGCACTTAATGTTATTAACACCAAAATTAATTATAAGATCACAAACCCCAGGTAAAACCATCTCCTAAGGTTTGTCTGCTCCTGGGTCCTCCTTTCAGACTTTGCAGTCCACACACTAAGTCCTCCTTTATATCTCAGTGAGGGAATGAGCTTAATGGTGCTCAAAATGTTTCCAACAATAATTTTTTTTAAATTGAAAATTGGATTCTCAATAAATCTAAAATATTCATGAAAGTGCTTCCTCAAAAAAAAAAATCCACATTTTTTGGTCACAAAACTGAAATTTTTCAGTTTGTCTGGTTTTGGGCAAATATTTTTCATTGATTAAAGAACAAAACAAAAACCACCCCACCACATTTTGGTTTGTTTGTTAGGCAAAAAGTCCAGATTTTCCAAAGGATACTTTTGTTGTCAATCCGCTCTAGAGCTACCTGTTTCACTAAGTTATTTTCATTTAAGTGAAATGATCATGAACGTTGTGTCTAAGATGGTGAAAAATTAGATGATATTTTTGTAAAGCAAAAGGTGATCATTCATTATTGTAACATCATGGCCACAAATAAGTGCTTGTTTAAAACACTGCCAATTAATTACAATGATAATCCACGTGTTCTAGAGATGTGAAATAAACAAGTGGGATTTGCAAGGTTAAAAAGGTATTGTGTGGTTTTGGTTATATCATAGTAAAAATCAAGAAACAGAGACCTGAAGGGGCTGTTGCTGGTTCCAGAACACTAATATATATGAATCCTGCAATTCTTTTTCATTCCTTTCTAACACTTGGAAGCAGTGCTTAATTTAAAACAAAAGAGGTGCTGGGGCTCAAGCAATCATTTACTTTCATAACTGATGCAACAAGCCCCAGAGGTGCCAGGGCTATGAATTGCCAAGCCTAGAGGTGCTGGGGCTCTGCCGTGACACAAATTAAGCACTGCTTTGAAGTGGAGATGAGGAGAAGACCGTCTCATGGAAGGAGAGGTTGAGGGGTAGGTTGGTTTTTGTTTGTGTTTTCAAGGGGTGGTTTTTTGGTGTGGTGGGGAGGGATAATTGCACCTGAATGAGGAGTCATGGGGGAGATGAGTTTTAGGTATGACCTTAAACACATGCCCGTATGCCTTTTTGTGTACAGATTTGCCTACTTCTCCTGTATACAATATATTCTTGTGATCTCATTAGCTAATTGAATAGCAGAGCCATGCATTATATTTAGCCTTCTTTTCATAAAGAAATACAGCCAATATTTTTTTTCCTGTTTCGCAAAACTGACATGAAATTGGAGATGGAACGTTCTGTTTGAATCTTGCCTCAGGTCAGGTTCTGAAACCATTCATACAGCAAGGAGATAATAATGGGTATCATTTTCCTTTACTTTTGTGTTTATTCTTTTATTGCTTCACCACAGAACAGTGCCCTACATTAAAACAAACTACTGTTATTTAAATGAATGCTAAGTATTCTGTAAAAGAAATATAGAAATGGGAACAAGTCCTGGCTCAAGGTACCTCCAAAACCAGAGTTCTTAGTACCCAGACTCCTGGTTGAGAGCCACTGATCTAGATGAAGGGAAGTAGTTGCCACATCTCTCACTGTTATGTAGCCAGGGGTGAGAATCCAGCCCCGAGGGCAGATCCTGTGTTCCTTGTACAGGCTGGGAGTTTCCAAAGCACCTATGTGACTTAGGAGCACAAGTCTAATTGACTAGAGATGGTTGGAAAATGGACAGTTTTCCTCCCCCAAGAAAAATGTAAGTGAATTTTTCTCAAAATTTTCAGGGAACAATTTAGACTTTTCATTGAAAAATTGAAACCCAAACCCAGAAAAAGTTTGTTGTTGGTAAAAATTTTGATTTTTCTGACAAAAAAATTCAAGGAAAGCAGATACTTTCAGCAAAAAGTTTCATTTAGCCTAAAACCCAATTTTCTGTCAAAAATTTTCCACTGGGAATTCTTTTGATCAGCCCTAGCATTGTCTTACAATGGAAGCTGGACTGATAAGTCATTTTTGCTTCTGAAAATCCCACCCTATGGCAAAACACCCAGGGAAGCCAATGGGAACATTTTATGGGTAAGGACAATGAGATCAGGCAACTTTTGTCTGAACTCTAATGTCTAATGGCTTTGAAGACACACACAGCAAAGGAGAATGCTCTGAGAGTTCTCTACAAATTTATACATTCGGTAAAATGGAATTAGTCCTTCAACTATCATTTAATGCCCTAGAGACTGTCTAATTGTAATCTTCCTTACACCACTAATAAAGAGGATAGCATACACTTTATGAAAGATGTGGACAAATAGGAGAGTCCAGAGGAGAGCAACAAACATGATAAAAGATTTAGAAAACCTGATCCATGAGGAAAGGTTAAAAAAACCCAAACACTGGCATGTTTAGTCTTGAGAAAAGAAGACTGGGTGTGGGGGTGGACCTGATAAGTTTCCAAATATGTTAAGGAATGTTATAAAAAGGTCTGTGATCAATTGTTCTCCATGTCCACTAAAATTAGGATAAGTAGTAATGGATTTAATTTGCAGCAAGGGGAATTTAGGTTAGAACTTTCTGACTACAAGATTAATGAAGCACTGGAATAGGCTTCTCAGGGAGGTTCTGGAATCCTCATCATTGGAGGGTTTTAAGAACAGGTTGGACAAACACCGGTCAGGGGTGGTCTAGGTTTACTTGTTCCTGCCTCAACACTGGGGGATGAACTTGATGTTTCAAGATCCCTTCCAGCCCCACATTTCTATGATTCTATAATTCTGTTCCAGAACATTAAATCTGAAACGTTCAGAAAACCCTAAATTGTAATATCCCATCCCAAAATCCTGCTGTTCTGCAGAATATGACAAAGCAGAGGGAACAATAAAAGTTATTTCATTTCAGTTACTTGACAGGAGATGATGCCATTCCCTTTTACTAGAATTTTTGAACAATGGGAGTGCAGGGGTTAGAAAACTGGAAGCTGATAAGGCATTAACCTAGAACACTGATGCTAGGCCAAATTCTATGTGCCGGCTATGGGCAGAAAAGGCCCTGTATGCAGGGTAAACTGGGTAATGGGGGGCAGAGAGGCTGGTCAATCTGCAGCTACACAGTTTGACTAGTACTAGTCATCCCTGTCCTCCACAAAGAAGCATGGGAGTACAGCAGCATTGATGGGTGGAGGGGAGTGGGGTGGGGAGAGAATGGCTGTGGATCTCTCCCTAGGGAAAGGCCCATTTACTCAGGCTGTGGTCTAGGACGGGGTATTGGTTTTATGAGTAGATGGGGTGGGGGGGAAATGAACTCTATAGCTTTTGCCCAAAGCCTCACTGAAAGCAAAACCTTGGAAACAATGGCTGGGAAAACCATAGTGAAAGGCAAATTGGGGTGCTCACAAGAACAAACATTCTTTCACTTGAGATAGCACAATACATGTACAGATCCAGACAAAAACAAGATACACCAATATGCCATTCCCTGCCTCATTTTCCTCTCCACTCTGGAGTGTTCTTCAGGATTTGGGTCAGTGTCTTTCTGGAGTTCCAGGTCCCCTTTCCAGGACTCCACTCCTTCAAGATAGGCTTTTCCTCTTTATCATAGAGCCACCTGACCTGGAGAAATGAAATCCCAGGGGGGAAACTGGGAACCCTGCAAAGACACTGACCCTGAGAATACTCCAGGATGGGGCAGGAAGTGAGGGAGGGAATAGCATATAAGTATTTTATTGTTTTGGCTGGATCTGTAGAGTTCTTTTGCTATCCAAAGTAAAGAGCAATTGGTTTTGGAACCTTTGCACCGTCTGTGTGTTATGTGCTTTCATCTCTTTTGTGTCCCCGACGGGGTAAACCGTAAGCCAGAGTGCCCTCAAAGCTGGTGCTCTGGAAAGGGTGTACTTAAGCTACTGGAGAGCCTGGGCAAGCTGGTTCTAGTCACAGGGCCTAGGTTCAGCTCTCAGAAGGGGTGCTGGATGAAGGATCTGCACCCCAGGAGTGTGCCTAGAGACCAAAGCCAGAAGTGCCTGGGCGGCTCTGCTCAGAGACAGGAAGCTTAAAAGCACAACTGCTCAGTGTTTGGGCCCAAAACAGCAACCTGGTGTCTCTCTGGCAGGGGCAGCTTTACATGGGGCTGTGACAGTAGAATCAGCTGACAGAACTCATTGCCACAATTATCACTCAAGTCAAGAACTTATCAGAATTCAAAAAAGGCAATAAGACATCTATATGGACAAAAACCCATCACATTAAAGGGGGGCGGGGGGACTTGGAAGGGATATAAACCCTTCTGCTTCAGGGCATAACCCCACCTCTAATTAACATGAAGTTAGGAAGAAGTTTCTCTCAAGGAGGGATTATTCCATAATTGCCCACTTCGTGGTTTTTTGCAAACGTATTCTGGGATATTGGATATGAGACACTGTTGAAGACATGTTACTGAATTAGATGGGGACCTCAACTCGGATTAGTTATGGCAATTCCTTTCCACATATGTTTCAGAAAAATGAGAAAAATATATCTGCTAATTTAGGTGCACTGAGTCAATGTCACTTTTATGGCTGGGGGTTTTGCAGGCATGGCTTCTGTGGGGTCTGCAGGCATGGCAGCACAGAAAGTCCTGAGATTCAGAAATCAGTCCCAAGGGTCTCAATAAGTACCCCTAAAACTGCTGAGGCGAAAAGCCTGCGATTAGGTATGGATGCTGAGCCAATGACTTCACATCAGCCCAACAAGCTACCAGAGTTGAGAGACTGACACATGGTCATATAAACTCCTTTCACTCCTAATATATTTAAAGGTGCATTGGGAAGCGGAATCAGTTCAGAGACACTTGAAATATGGCACTTCTTTCCCTGATCTTCAGAAGACCCATTACAATACATTGATAAACCACAGATGGAATTTCCTTGGCCCACAATGAAGTGGCCATTTTAGATGCTCAAGGGACACTTGGAAGTTAGAGGAGGTTTAATATTTGCCATAAAGCAAAAGAACATTACCCAAAGTGACCTCGACATCAGTTAACTCCACCTGCAGTGGAACGACTAGCCAATCAAACAAGCCCAAACCTGCACAGCACCAACATACTCTTTGCAGATCCAGAACAGAAAGCTCTGGAGTAAGAGCTACCCATACTATAAGACATTAATCAGACAGGGCCTGATCCGAAGCTCAAAGTTAAAAGAAAGACTCCCACTGGCTTGGACTATGGGCCTGATCCAAAGCTCAGAGTCAACGGGCGTCTTTCCGTTGACTTTGATGGGCTTTGGATTGGGTCTGCAGATATCATGAGCCTTCTGAAAAGTATGACTGCTCAGCGTTGAACTCTTCGGCTATTAGGAGTTAAGTCATGTCAGGCGTCACTTGAAAGATGGCGTTATTCAGGTTTAGCACACAGTGTGAAATTGATGTTATAAGATATTAATTATCTCTGTCTACACAAAACCTGGACAAACAAATGATTGTAAATAATTCTAGCAGATTCATGACAGAGAAACTCCTTAATTTCTAAAATAAAACCTGGCAAATGAGTGGTTCTCAACTATACTCATCAGTTTGCTTCAGTGAATTACAGCATGTGTTCTCAATTTGAGGGTCACAAACAAGTGTCAGGAGGTTCCAATCATTCTTCTCTTCCCATATTTCTAAAGTAGAGGGTTGTCCCACCTGGACCCCTGAGCAGAGGCAAGCAGAGTCTCTGTATAGAAAGGACCACTGAATTATTGTATTGTCATATCATCAACACCATAGCAACTGGACATCCTCGGAGTAATTCTCCCTTAATGCAAAAAAAAAAAAAAAAAAAAAAAAGGAGGGGGGACAGTCGGGTAGATTGGATGCAAATTATGGGGTGGGAGGATTGTTTGTCTTAGTTTTTAAAAGCATAGTAAAAAAATGGCTTTTAAAAAGAATTCAGTTAAGAGTGTTTATGTTTAGACCTAAGCAATCTCCTGCATATATTGTAGCCTGGGCTAACACATAAAATGCAGAGATGGAAAATGACTTACGTTGCTTATTTTTTCTATCCAAGTTGAGTAAAATGAAAAGAAAAAACCCAAATGGGAGAAAGTAAATGTTGAATAAATAAAAAAAAAAGGGAAGAATTTTAAAGGGAAACTCATCTTAAAAATAATTTCTGCCTGATTTTTAAACCTGTTACAAGCAACAACTAAAATAGCTATAACTGAAAATAATTAAAATATTTTTTTCCTCTGACTAGATTTAAAATTGACACTGTCCCTTTAATAACCTAAGGTATTAGTAGCATAGGTAAGGGCATATTTAACATGTGATTGTAACCTGAGAGTCTAATTTTTAAACACATGATATACATTAGGATGGATTTATTAAGCCACCGTTTATTGTTTTAGTCTGCATTCCAAGTGTCTAGTGGTCACCTGTTAAAAACAAAACAGATGATTTTACTCTTGATCTAATCCTGACAGTTGCATTTTACAGGTCATAACTTTTTATACAGTGAGCCCTGAATCCTGCAACCTATTCTATTAAGGCAGACCCCTGTGCCCACACAGAGCCCTACTGAAGCCCTGACTCCAAGTATCCTGATCTAACCAGACAACGCTACTTCCTCTTCAATACATTTTTAATGGGAGGCTAGCAAACGTTCCAATGAAAACATGTATAAAATTATCAGATATCACAGTAACCTGGCTCTTTGGACTACACAACTGAAACGCTCTTTCATTCCAACAATGACTGGATTTGGAAACCTGAATATACACTATTTTACATTACTTAGATTGTTTGTACAGCGCCTAGCACAGTGGGATCCTGGTCCATGACTGGTGTCCGTCGTTGCTACCACAACACAAATAATAACTAACAGTTTTAAATCCTGTGTATAGTGTAACTGCTTTTTGGTGTTGTACAACACGGTTCACTTCATTTACCAAATCATTGCCTTGAAAAACAGCACAGTGCAACTAAGTCTACGCCTATGCTGCGATCCAAGGTGCGCTTACAGTACTGCTAAAAATAGCAGTACAGATGCAGTAGCCCAGGCTTTAGCAAGGTCTGTACAAACATGCCAGAATCCAGGGTATGTACTTGCATTGCTAGCCCTGTTGAAGCCAGTGACCCCATGTTTGCACTGCTATTTTTAACTCTGTTAGCAGAGGCATTCCTACCTGAACTGCAATCACCCCTTGGATTGCAGTGTAGACCTACCCTCATCGTAAGGCATATACTTTTTTCTTTATATATTCAATGTCATGATGAAATAAAGATCGTTTTTGAAGATAAGCATCAATGTCACAATGGCACGTTTTAACAAGTTAACTTCTGCACCTGGGCATACCCATAACCTCACTTAAACTGAATGAAAAATTACTTACTTTCATCATTAGAAACATTCCCCAGAGAGGTGTGACTGGAATACCGTTTGTTTTCACTTTCATTGAGACATCTTTCAATCCAGCTCTCTGCAAAATAACAAAATTGCTTTTTTGTCTTTTGTGTAAATACAAATCTTTTAAACGATCTGAAATCTACAATACAATTAGGGTTGCCAACTTTCTGACTGCAGAAAACTGAACACCCTTCCCCCACCCGCTACCCCTGCCCTGCCCCCATTCACTCCATCCCCCCTTCGTCCCCGTTGCCCGGAGGGGGTGTGGACTCAGGTGGGGGAGGGATGAAGGGTTTGGAGTGCAGGAGGGGGCACCGGGCTAGGGTGTGGAGCCGAGGGGTTCGGAGTGTGGGAGGGGGCTCCGGGCTGGGGCAGACGGTTGTGGGGGGGTGAGGGCTCTGGCCAGGGGTGCAGGCTGTGGTGTAGGGCTGGGGATGTGAGGTTTGGGGTGTGGGAAGGGGCTCATAGCTGGGGCTGAAGGGTTCAAAGTGTAGGAGGGGGCTCAGGGCTCGGGCAGGGGTGCAGGAGGGGGTTTGGGGTGTAAGGCAGGCTCTGGCCAGCGCTTACCCGAGGCGGCTCCCAGAAGCAGCGACATGTCCTCTGGCTCCTTAGGCACAGTGGCAGCCAGGAAGGCTCCATGCGAGGCCCTCACCCACAGGCACCGCCACGGCAACTCCCATTGGCCACAGTTCCCAGCCAATAGGAGCTGCGGAGCCGGCTTTCGGGGTGGGGGGGCAGCACGCATGGCCTCCCTGGCCACCCCTGCACCTAGGGGTGCAGGGACCTGTCACCACTTCCGTAAGCCGTGCGGAGCCTGCCTTAGCCCCTTTGCACCGCCAACCAGACTTTTAGCGGCCCGGTCAGCAATGCTGACAGGAGCCACCAGGGTCCCTTTTCGACCAGGCATTCCGGTCAAAAACCAAACGCCTGGCAACCCTAAATACAATCTTCTCTTCTTCAACACGTAGCCACACAGTTGGTCATAACGCTAGTTCACCCTTTGGTCCATTCCTGCGCAACCGTGAAGGCTTGATTGCCTGAGAGTCCAACATTGGAACAGACTTGATGAACCCTTGTAATAGGGGGTCTCAGCCGCAAGTCCCACCTGAACCTCATCGTGGTGGAGGAGGTGTAACAACTGGTGGAGGGGATTTCTCGTTGGAGTGATGCCATCAGCGATGAAGGCTTGTCCAAAATATCACCTTGGGCATTATGCCAGGTGGACAGATCCAACGTGAACCCTGAAAATGAGGGCTAACACAGGCGGCGAAGATGCAGGGTAGCAGCTGCACCTAGCTACCCGAGGCGAAGGAAATCACTTTGAAAGACTCAACAGCTTGGGTTGCACAGCGTGACGCCAGTACCGGTAGACCAGGAACAGGGTCACGTTACTGCGCCTCCATCTCATCCCAGTAGGACGAGGTATTTCCCAGGATAATCGTTCACTCTTCTAAATACAATACAGCACCACAATTTTTGCTAGAGGCCTTTCTGCCGGATTTCAGTCAAAACTTGCCCAGACCCATGTAGAAGAAGAATCCTCTTCCTGCCTTCAACTATCAGATTTCTGTTTTAAAAAACTACACAGGCTGAGCGAGATGTATCCATGCACATCAGGAGTCTTTTTCACGGAGACCAATAATTTATCTGATGCATAATTTAATGTGACAAGACAAATCAAGAGCCCTGTTCTCCTGAGACGTTTTCAAAATTATGCAGGGAATTGAAACAAGTGCACGATGCATACATTCCTAGGCCTCAATCTTGCAAAGCCTTATGCATGATTTCAATAAGACTCTTCACCTGTATAAAGTTAACCAGTGTGCAAGTCTTGGCAGGGTTAGAACCCACACACTGAGGCCCAATCCTGGAATCAGATCCACTCAGGTGGACACTTATCCCCTCATGAATTCTTTCTCCCAACAGATACAAGGGTCTGGCCACGGAGATCTGATTGTAGGAGTGTGACCTTATAATCCTTGTCCTGAAGACCTGGCATCTATCTTCTCATGTGTTTGCTTGAACAGCTCCTAGAACAATGGAGCCTTGAGTCTGGCTTGGACCTTTGGGCACTATTGCAATGAATGTAATTCCTCCTCTCACAAAACTAGTATTAATGGTCATGTGCACAGGCAGGAAGAGGTAAAGATTGGTGGAACTGACCATGGCCATATGTAGGGTAGGAAGGGGGGAACCCAAGGCTGCAAAAGTGGCCCCCTACTTGCAGCAGGTAGCAACCCAGCTGAGAAAAGACTAACAGTAAGTGAAGTTAGTCAGACCCTGGTATATAGCAGATAGCCAAGGCCAAGAGTATTGAAAGGGATCTGGATGACCACACACCCGCTTTACACCACACAGCCTACATGAGAGACCTAAAACATTAGTTTCAGGGTGCAGTGATGGGCTGGCTGAGGTCCAGGGGATGGTTGTCTGTGAGATTTATCATCCTGGTGGGTAAACATGAGTGCACTGGCATTGTGCGGGCAGCTCGCTGCATTGCTAAAGTGTATCCGGTGGTTTTAGAGTGTTCATTTGAGTGTATACTTTAAAGTTATAAAAACAGGACAAGTCCAGCTTTGGTTAAGAATTGAATTTGAATAAATAAAGACCTAAGTAACCATGGCCAGACAACACCCATGAGACCAGCCTCATGCATCCAGGTGCACACACACATACGCAACAGGGGTCCATATAGAAGTACTCAAGAAGGGCAACATGAAGCAGCAAATCACACATTTGCCAGAACCCTACCAGAAGTCACCAGTTATAGTTATGCACATGCTGTTCGAACTGATTAGCCCCTGGACCATGGGTTGCAGCAGTTTCATGTTGCACCCTCCGTATATCTCTATGCCATGTGCATTCCTGGAAGGAATAATGTTGTGGTGCAGCCTTCATTCCCTTAATTATGCCCACATTTGCATGCACCCCCACCTCCCCTTTCGCAACTGTTTGCAGGTTCTGTGCACAGAGGCAACACATTCACCATTGTACTGCAAAGCACCCAAGAAGTATCAGACCAGTAACTCTCTCCTTCCTAGAATTTACTCCCTTTGCAGATGAGGATCAAGGATTTTTCACACTTTTTCAGGAAGGCCACTAAAGCAAACAAACACTGCAGCAACATATAGCTATTGTTTCTGGTATGTTTATACCCTCTCAGGAAAGCTGTTCCTCTTTCTATCACATCCAGCACGGCCATACATAAGACCACCCTGAGCCCAGGGGTTTAAAACCTTACAATAGAACCTTGATAACTAATCTGTACTTTACCCAATCACAAACCACAAGTCTGCGTGGAGATCTGATTTCCTGGCTTTCACGGAAGAAAAGATCCTGTTGAAGTTTTTCTGCAGGTCGATCCAGTACACTGTCTAAGGGCCATATGCCACATTATCTCTGCCCCGTGTCTGGTGTTCCTGCCACATGCTGAAATTGAGCCAGTGGTGCTGCCAATCCCGCCTGCTCCTTCAGTGCAGTGGGGCAGAGGGATGGGCACTCAGGCTTACAGCAGAGTGAGGTCTGAGAGGCCTATGAGAAAGGCTACCCCACCTCTTTGGTGCGAGCTCTGCAGAAAGCAGCTTTTGCATTGAGCTCAGCTGCTGGGAGTAAAAACAAACATAGCTGCCACCACCTCTGAGCAGAGAGCCTGATCCCCTGCTCTTCATCTTTCTAACAAGAACTGAGTGAGTCATCCTAGCAACAGGGAGCTGGCAGAAGCCATCTGTATTTATATTCAGTGCCTGGGTCTGGGGCTGGACCTGGGGGCAAAGCTTTTTCAAGGTTTTATTTGGTGGTATTTTTCTTGTCAATATCTTTACACATACTGAACCCACTGTCTTCGATTAATACCACAACTTATATAGAACCCTTCATTTAGAAGGCTGACAAAGTATGTTACAAACCATAGTATGCAAAATCCCCCCACCTCTTAATGCAGTCACCTATGGGATGAGACACAGCTGTTGTTTAACAATATACTGCAACACTAAACAATTTAGCGGTGAATCCCACACAACACTGTCTGCAGCACCCTGGGTTTTCCCCTGTGGTCTCACATTCAAGTATCTATCAAACCTCTTCCAGTATGAAAAATTATTTGACCTGCCAAGCAGTAGAGAATAGAGGAAACTAACACTGAGTATCAATGTTCAAGGGATTACTGGCGAATTTACCAAATTACAGAGCACACTACAGAACCTGGCTGAACAAGGTCTGCTTCTTGAAATGATGTGACTGGCATGATGAGCTGAGTGATGGAAATCTGGCTATCACAGCTGGTGCTGATTGGTGCAGTCAGACATTCAGCCAAGCATTTCCTGTGCATCTGGAGCAAGATTTCCAAAATTGGGTCCCTAAAGTTAGGCTCCTAAAACCATATTTAGCACCTGTAATAAATGATCTTTGCAAAAGTGCGGAGCACCCACCAGTTCTCACTGTAGTTGCAACAGTGATTTGCTGTATTTTTGCTTGAAATCAGCAGGACTCTGTCCATGTGGATCTAATTATGGCATCAGGCCACAGATTTGCAAATGAGGGCAGAATATGGATTACATTGTTTTGTAGAGCCCACCTGCCAGGTAGTTTTGGACCCAAATTAACTGTGGCGGAAACTATTTTTAACTCTTTTATTTTTAAAAAAAGTTTTTACAAAACCTAACACCCAACACTAATAAGAATATTTTCATGCATTTCTTAAAAGCACAAACGTGTCTTTGCATAAATTTAAATATTGCTATCAAGGACTTGCAGATCCCAAATATGGCAGCAGTGCACTAATGAAAATTTAAAAAAAGGAAGAGAGAGAGAGAGAAACTGACTAAAAACAAAAGTGAAGCTGACTGGTCTAGTTTAGTTTCTCACCTGAGCAAAAAAACAAACAAACAAACAATAAAAAACAAATTAAAAAGTAAGTTTGATTCTTAAATTCTTTCAGATCTTAATAATAGAGGCCATGACCCTACAAAAACAACCATATGGGCAGGCCCCTGAACGTGCACAGGCGTCTACAGACTTCAGCAGGGCTCTAGGCAGGCCCTGGGTCTCACTGTATGGTTGTCTTTGCAGGATTGAGGCCCAAATATTGTTCTGTGACCTTGGGGTCTATTTATTGGTTGGTTAGCATAGCCAGGCACAGTCCCCACAATAACAATGCAAGCATGAGCTCCATGAAACAACAAAAGCACATCTGTTTATTGCAGGAATAGAGTACAAAGACAGCTCCCCTCCTGGAGCTAGGGCAGTTTCACTTTCTCCCTTCCACAGGAAGCACTCACACCCATCCGCCCCTAAACTTCCTCTAAGAATTACTTCCCAATGCAGAAGTCCTTCCCGCATGGGAGGAGTCAGACCTTTTATGGGCTGTCTGTGGGTGTGCTAGTAATATTTAATGCAGTCACCCCATGGGGACTCTGTATAGTAACGCAATACGATAACTTTGTTACACTATTAGTAAAGAACACAGGTAAGGATTTTTTTTTAAATATAGGTTTTGAGATGACAGTGCCTCTTTAAATAATAAGTAAATATATCAGGGACTAAAAGTGGACTGTCAATCAACCTGTCATTTTACATGCTGCATTTTGCAAGCTTTTCTATATTTTTTGATATGTAAGTGAAGACAAGCACATTATAAATATTATACCATTTCTGTATGACCGAAAGAAGCAGACTCTTGAAACCAAGGTAATTTTTCATTCTTGATTTTCTTGCTAAATAACTTGAGAACAGGACAGTTAACTTCAGAGTACTTTCATAAAGACAATTTGAAGGTGTTTCCTCAAAGTAATAAGCATTTCCTGGACTAAATGAAATTTGCCAAAGTATTTATCATAAAGAATGAGGCTGAACACCAATGTGTTTATTAGCCAAAAATATTTTTATTATTGTGTTTAATGAAATCACACTCAAATTATTTCTAAGTGGACATTTTTAATGTTCTAAGTTAAACTCAAATGGAAGGAAAGAACCTACAAAAAAAATAAAATGGGTTCCCACACTGCTGAAAGGTCAGTTTTTAAAACAATTTTTAAAAAGTATTATAAATCTACTTCCCACTTTTCCTCCTTTTTGCCCCAGTCCTGCAAAGACTTGGGAATCTGCTTAACTTGGGCATGCACGTAGTCTCGTTGAATTCAGTGGGACTCCTCGTATTTTTAACAATGGGAGTATCCATGTGTTTAAAGTTAAACATGTGCCTAAGTCTTTGCAGGGTCGGGGCCTTTATCTGCCTTCTTATCTCTTACTTATTCCCACCCATTTCCTTACCTAAAAGTCAGTAAGGCTCTTTCTCTCTAGAACAACTAGTATGTTTTCGTTTCCATTGTGTTTCAAAACTGAACTGGGAAAGAGGGGCTGGGATTCCCCAAAGGAAACACAAATATATGTAGGCTTGGAAAGATTAGATTTTTATTGGTAAATGTTGGTAACCGTCCATTTCACCGTACATATACAAACCAATGAAAAAATATTTCCATCATTAATAATCGAAACTTACAAATAGGCAAAGTAAGAAAAATGCTGCTTGAGAATTTATTGAGGTCTCATTTACTTTGTATCTTTTGACGTGCTGCTGACGATCTGTGTTTTCCTGGTTATAAAGATTTAACCTTTTGAATCTCAACATTTACTGTCATTAAATAATAATTGACTGACACCCTCCACCTCCGTTGTCTGACAACCCCCATAATTTAAATTTTCACAATTGCAGGAAATCTATAACAATTTTAAAAATGCTTAAAACTCATAATTTTGTGTAATTGTGAACATTTAAATAGATAAAAATTGGAGGGAAAGGGGCAAGGAAAGCCTAAAAAACATTGATATCTGTTGAAATTCTAAAAATATAAAAATCAAATTCTGCCAACCCTAAATATATGACAGTTGTTCTGAGGACAAGAGCCTTGATGATCTGTAGGGAAAGAGGGAAGTTAGTCAAAAGCTTTTATTTTTTAAATTCTCTCTCACAGAAGATTGACAGCATAATTTTCTTTCCTTGTTTTTTCTCTTCTCTGTCATGTAAATGTTGACGTTTTTCTGCTTCAGCTGAAGGAATTGAGTCGCTGAAGTGACAGGGGATGTTGTGAAGGCCAAAACTGTAATAGGGTTCAAAAAAGAACTAGATAAGTTCATGGAGGATAGGTCCATCAATGGCTATTAGCCAAGATAGTTAGGGATGCAACCCCATGCTCTGGGCATCCCTAAACCTCTGACTGCCAGATGCTGAGAGTGGACACCAGGGGATAGATCACCTGATGATTACCTGTTCTATTTATTCCATCTGAAGCACCTGGCATTTACCACTGTTGGAAGACAGGATACTGGGCTATCTGGACCATTGGTCTGAACCAGTATGACCATTCTTATGTTCTTATATGTATTGCTGGCAAACAGCTTGAAGAAATTCTCATTACAGGAGCTAATTGGAGCTGAGAGATTATAGTAACCAATAAGACTTTGTAAATTTGCATATTCAAAGACTAGCTATTGAGATTGAGATATACAGTGTTTATGTAAATTCCTACATTTTGACTGGCTAATAATGACTGTTAGCCAGAGTAGATTGTAGTTGATGTTATATATGTGAATAATTGTACTGAAGGGGAATTCATAGAGTCATAGATTTAAGGCCAAGAGAGACCATTATGAGCATCTAATCTGTCCTTTATTTTGTCTCAGCCAATCACAGTGCAGGGATTTTCCACTAGTTATGCAATATTCTGCAATCTGAATGTGGTTGTGTGATTGGCATAGTCATTGTATGGTTATTTCTCAGTATCCATAATGCCAATGTGCAAATCTCTCCACTCTGTAAACCTTCTGGTGTGATTGCCTGCTGAACTCAGAATTTTCAAGTGATTTGACAATAAATAGGACTATTTACTTCAGCTTTGCACAGGGATCACGATTCATCCCATATGGACTGCTTCGATTTACCGATTGCTGAGTCACCTCTGAAGTGGGATATGGCTGCTGTTAGAACTAGAAATGGGTCAAAGGAAAAAAAAATTGATTCAACCACCCATCATTGAACCTGAATGCGATCCACTCCTAATTTTTGTTTATCGCTTTCATTATAACCTTCCAACAATACCACAAAGCAGATTTAAAACTGGGTGCTAAGCAATTGAAGTAGAGGGGAAGTTATGTCTATAGATTGTGAATATTGAAAGCAAAAACTGGCCTGCACACCATTACACTTGCAAAGAGTACCATGAGATATTTAATATCCAGATGCGGTCAAGGAGACTTCATTTTACATTTTACCTGAGAGATGGCAATTCCTGCAACACACTGAACCTTACTACCAAGCTGTGGTATTGGTTCAACATTTTCAGAGGGAACAGTTGCATCTACTACATCAGTCACCGCCACCTCGTTCTGCAGCCAATCCCAGTGCTGACCCAGCCAGCCACGATTAGCTATTCTTGTGACATCTCAAGACAAAGGGGTGTGGCTTGGGACAAAAAATATGGTGGGTATAAGGAGGACTCAGGGGACTGCCCCTAGAATATGGAATCTTCCATCTGTAGTTCTCCAGATCAAATGCAGCCCTCCACTTTACTAACCAAATATCATTACTAGAGAAAGTTCATGTAGGGCATTGGACAATCTAACTTGTGATCTTACACCTGTTCCTAGTGGATAAGTGTTCACATCAGGAAAAACATGGCTCTAATGGGCACGCATGGTGGCAATCACTGGAGAAAGGCTGCTGACTGAGTGGTTTATGGAGACTGAACTCTTTTCTCGTCTTTAGAGGTGGTCTCTCTAGCCTGAAGCACATTGATATGAAAGACCCTTGCATTCCTGCTGCCCATGTGGGTGGATAGAGAACTTTAGCCTCCACAACTATTAATCAGCACTAAATCTGCATTGACCGTCACATATTCTGTGCTTGTACAGTGATTATCACAATGGGGCGACAATCCTAGTATGGGGTCTTTGCATGCTATTGCAATGCAAATAAGTAATAATGATAGTAAAAGGAAAAACAATAGTACATCTTATTCTAATATTTCTTCTGGGGAAAAAGAAGTTCACACATTACAACATTGTCATGACCTAAATCAATCAACCATACTAACATAGAGGACAAGTCAGGACTTTTAAACTCCCAAGCCGTATTCTCCTTAACAGAACAAAACACTGTTGGCCATTGGTCTCTGCAGGACAGCCGCACCAGAGTATACCCAGCAAATCGTGAAGGGCCTAATCCAGCATCCACTGAAGTCAAAGGACAAACTCTCATTTACTTCAGTGGGCGCAGGAGCAGGGCCTAAAAGCTATCAACCGAAACACAAAAGTTCACATGATAAGATCTAATTGTTGAACATAACATTACTGCAATAGGGACCTGCGTAAAACTCACTGAAGCCAGTAGGGTCTTTCTATTGCTTTCAACAGGCTTTGGATCAGACACTAAATACATAAAGCACTACCTGTATATAAATAAAACTTTCCTGGTGGCTCCATTTTCTGCAGGAGCTGTGCCTTCAGTGTCTTTCTTATTTATTTATTTATTTATTTGTGAATACTACTGGTGGTGAAGAAAACCCTCTAGCAGGGACCAGACTGTAACCAGTCTATAGTTATTTCCTGAAACAATGGAGCAAACTCATCCCTGGCGTCTCTCCCCTGACTTTAACGGAGTTACCTCTGGATTGAATTTGACCCAATACCTATAAGAGACTTGTCTAGTTTATCACGAGAGGTGTCAACTGCGTAGCCTAATGACAACAGTTTTAAACTGACAACATTTAACTATTTCAGTGCTAATCATTTAAGCATTAACATCTAACTGTGTTTATCCACTGTGGTTGAGTAGCATGGAAATTAGTCTGGAAAAGTTCTGGCAGGTCACTTTAACCATGTTCTGGGGCCCTGCTAGGGTTGTTCCCTACTGTGTATTCTCGTCTAGGGCTTTGTCTAGTCTAGTTTTAAATGTTCCATCCCTTCCTTGGAGATGTTATTACTCACTTTAATAGACTCTTCCCTACTTGGGGGTGTATCTCCAGCCTAATGTTTCTTTTTCTTAAATTCATCCCGTTACTCCTAGTTATTGTACCAAGGCTTGGAGTGCGCACTCCAGAAAGCAAGCCACCCTGGGATGTGGGAAAGAGAAAAGGGAAGAGGGACAGCATCTATGAGAAGAAAGATGAAGGAAGTAGCAGCCCACAGGAGAAGGTGGTGGGGGGGAATGTTGAGGGGAGAGCAAACTAGGGTGAAAGCTTGACAACGAGGCCATGAGTCAAGCACCACCAGAATATTCTCCCCCCAGTTCAACCCTTGCTGCCATTAATACAGACAACTAGTCTAGCAGAGTTGGGACCGGCTCCCTAATAGTGTGCACTGCAGGTGATTATAAAGCAGCAAGTCATGAACAGGCTTATAGCCAGAGCTAGCTGTACATCACGTGCTTTGACTAGAAACCCGCTCATGTCTTGCTCCTTCCTTATCTCCTGTAACATACGCTGTTTAGTTGCTAGTTGCATACACCAAGTGCCTCCATCGCCTGAGAAGCACACTGTAGTATGCACTATTGGAAGTGTCCCAAGGTTGACTACAGCAAAGCACTGGAAGCTTTTGAAAGAGTCCCTCTCTTTTAAAGGGGGGGGGGAGGAATCATGATCGCTCTGAAATCTTCCCCAAACACTGAGATTTATTTCCTAGCCCCAGCCACCTGACATGGGACTGGGTTACAAACAATTATACTCCTGGTACATGGCAGGGGTCAGTCATCATCAATTCTAGTGGCTGATGTTACCTCTTTTTTAAAACAGTCAAACAAACAAATGCAATAATATACTATCAACCCAAACCACCACCAAAAATGAATATGGGCAATTAATAAAACACAGCGAAGTTTAGGCTGTAGGTCAGAGTAGATGACGTCAACCCTCAGAGCAAATGAAAGGATTCTTCTGCCTTCTCTGGACCATTAGTCAATAACAATTACCTCTCAAGCTTAGTGGCTTTCTGATCACATGGCCACCTGTTCTCAGAACAGTCCTGGAGATGGATCTGCTACCTTGAGCCTGGATTTGCTGTTTTTTGTCATTTCATTGTCGTTGACTGGATGTGTATTATGTCAGCCCGTCCAGGAGCACTGCTGGTAGTATCTTGGTTGGCCTTAAGAAACTAAGTCAAAGTCCTTCTTGGTTTTGTTTAGTTGTCTTCTTTCCTCCTGTAGGACTGATCCTCAGGGATGCTTATGTCACATAACCTTGGTGCAGCTGGTATAGCCAATTACCATGGCAAGTTCCCAGACACGGCCTTTTTGAAATCTAACATACTCTCCCACTCGCAAGGGGTAAGTGTCTAGCATTCTTGTTGTAGTAGTTTCTTTATGTTCTAGTTTCTTGGCCTATCATTCTGTTGGCACTACTTCAGGGTTAATTGTCTTTGGTCCAAGAAACATGTTAAAGGTCTTTGTCCTTCCACCCATAAATCTGAACTGGTGGTCCTAAGGAACCATTGTGAGAGGTGTTGTGATATTCCAACAATGCCAAGTATGGACCCCGTGAATCCAATGGGGCCCTTTTGTTCTGTTTATTGTCTGCTAACCCATTTGATGGTGTGTAGTATGGGCTTGCCCTGGTGTGCTTGAACTGATACAGCTAAGAGAGTTGTGAATTATAGCCCATTATTTGTTATTAACTCATCTGGAATCCCACGGTGAGCAAACTGTGTTTACACTGTGCTATTACCTTGTTACTCCATGTATTGTGCAACAGCTCTGTTTTAAAAATTTGGAGTAGTATTCCACCCAAGAGGGCATATGTCAATTTTAAAAGACTGGCCCAAATCTTGGACCAAGGACATTCAGGAATCTTATGTGGTTGCAATGGTTCATTCGCATTCTGATTCCTGTATTTCACTACAGATCTTATTTTCCATAGCGCCATTCATGCCTGGCAAGCCAGGAAGATCTCAAACTCTATCCTTATCCTCCTAAGGAACCACATGGTGATTTATGTGTGGTATTTCTGACCTCATGCTGTGCGTGGAATTATGACGACACAGCCATTCTCCAGAATCCCATCATGTGCAGCAATTCCATCCCTATATCCTCAGTACGTTTTTGTGCTCGGGGTGCATTTTCAATTAGGTGTGTGCATTTTAATTAAGGGCATTTTGTTTTTTCCTTTGCTTGCTAGCATGTATTTTGGGCAGTTTTCACCAGCCCTAGAAGCAGGCACTGTTCTTTGCAATGTCAAGTCCATTTCTCACAGTAGCCTTGCTTTGACCTAGTGATCAGTTATACCAGAAATAAACTGGTATCTAATTGATCCATCTGTTAACTATTCAAATTCACCTGACTTAGACTCATTACATAGCTCTGCAACATGATGGTCAATCATCTGCTCCAGCACCTGGTTTCTTTTAAAGAATATGTGCCTTTTCCCAGGGGTAATTTCACATGCCTTAAAGTAAAGGGGGGAGGGATAGCTCAGTGGTTTGAGCATTGGCCTACTAAACCCAGCATTGTGAGTTCAATCCTTGAAGGGGCCACTTAGGGATCTGGGGCAAAATCAGTACTTGGTCCTGCTAGTGAAGGCAGGTGGCTGGACTCAATGACCTTTCAGGGTCCCTTCCAGTTCTAGGAGATAGGCTATTTTATTTTATAATTTGTATTCTTGATTTTTTTGGATGACTTTGTCTGTCAGTTTGCAGCCCCTTCATGCTCTCATTTTAGTGTATTATGTAGATCTCCAGTGATTCTGAGTCTGCCACACATAGCAGTACGGAAGATTTTACTTTCTCTGATTTCTATGCAACAACATTTCCTTGCAGGAAGATTTGAAAGTTCACAATCACCTCCTCCTTTTCTGTGCCAGGTTCATTCCCAGGCCGAAGGGCGGCCCCCTCTCTGCACTTTTGCCAAAACTTCCATTTACTTTGAACGCCATGTAATTAATGTGCGACACACATGAGAGTTCACAAGAGACTGGTCTTTGTTTCTCGGTCCCAGTCACATGGCAGGGGTTAGTATTCACTCACTAGTAGCTTTTTGGGGGAAATCATCATGATGACCCTGGAGCCTCAACCCACTAGTGCATGTGAAGAGGCATGAAAGCCCAAAACCATTGATTCAGTCCCACAGGGGTACAAAGCTAAAGTGAGTTGGCTGGATAGAATATCTGTGAGAAGCTGGTCTACACCAAGTGCCCACGCAATGCTTCCTTCTCTGCAACAGCCGCTGCTGAATCTAACAGCAAGCCAAGTTGGCCCAGCACAGTGGTCAGTGCTTAAAATGGTCTGAAAAAATGCGTGGGGTCTATAATAATCTGGGAGATGCAACTTTGATAAAACTGTGCTTAAAGCGTGCCCCTCAGCAACCTGCTTCGATTCTTAATTATTTTTTTTTGCCAGGTCTGTGACCCCTTGTGACCTGTCCCCCTACACACACTTTAAGCACTGAGGCGGTGCATCAGTAAGACAGGCAGGCAACGAGGACAAAGCAACAAAACAAGGGGGAAGAGGCAAGAAAACAATGACAACAGGGATGAGGGAGACAATTGAGAAGGAAAAGGAAAGGGGGAGGATGAGGAAATATGAGGGGGGGAAAAACTGGTAAAAGGAGGTAGCCAAGGAGAAAAGAGGATGGAGAGAGAGAAGATAAAGATGGAGAAGATACCAAACAAACAGAGAAAAGGGAGACCAGGAGAAAAGAGAAAATCTATACAAGAGCCAGAGAAATCTGTCCCATCAAAAAGAGCACTTCTTGCCAGACCCATACAGAAATCTTGACTCTCAAAAAAGTCCAGATGGGCCATCTGGATTGGCAACAGTAATATGGAAGGGCCAAAATCATCTGATCTGAGGATACTAAAAAAAAAACCCAGCAAAACAAAGCAATAGAAATGAAGATATACTAAAGTGTAAAAAGAGAACAGTATTTCTTGTAGCATTTAAAAATGCATCTAGAGAATGTTTGTTTTCCAAAATTAGAAGGGGTAGTAATCAATAATAAATAAAATAATATTAATTAATTAATTAATAATATGCTCTAGGTCATCTTAGAGGTCCCAGCAAAGATCAGTGTCCCACAGTACTGTACATATACACACTAAGAGTTCTTGTCAGAAGCTGGGAATGGGTGACAGGGAATGGATCACTTGATGATACCTGTTCTGTTCATTCCCTCTGAAATGCCTGGCATTGGCCACTGGCGGAAGCCAGGATACTGGGCTAGATGGACCTTTGGTCTGATCCAGTATGGCCATATGTTCTTATCCCACAAAGCTTACCAGCTAAATATATTTCTGAGAGGTTTCTCAACAACTCTCCACTCAGCCCCCAATACACACAAATTAGAGATTCAAAAACCTAGAGCAAATTCAATTCCTTCCGGGCCTTCTCCTCTCAGAAAATAGCACAGGTTTCTCAAACTGCGAGGCTGACCTCCCCGAGAAGGCTCCACTCTCCACGCCCCACTATGCACAAGCAAGCCCAGGGAACATGAAAAAAGAAATGGGAGCCCCTTCCTTTTTCACTTATGACGCAACAAGACAAGAATCTAGTCCTGAGTATTCAGTGCTGAATGCTAACTGCTCAATAGAAGGGCTGTTCACGGGAGCTCCAAGTGGAAATGATCCAGCAAGCTGGAGAAGGAAACAGGCTGCTCCGTCCATGGGATTAAAATGCTCTCTAACTGCAGCCTCCCAGTCCATGAGCCCTCCTCCCTTCCCCCAGGAATGCCCTTTGCTGCCCGTACCCACACCAATTAAAATGTTTATATTAGGGCTGTCAATTAATTGCAGTTTACTCACGTGATTCACTCTAAAAAATTAATCGCGATTAAAATCATTAATCACAATTAATCACTGTTTTAATCACACTGTTAAACAATAGAATACCAATAAAAATTTAAAAAATATTTTGGATGTTTTTCTACATTTTCATATATTGTATTCTGTGTTGTAATTGAAATCAAAGTGTATATATTAGTTTTGATTCTAAATATTTGCACTGTAAAAATGATTAAGAAAATAAATAGTATTTTTCAATTCACCTCATACAAGTACTGTAGTGCAATATCTTTATAGTGAAAGTGCAACTTACAAATGTAGATTTTTTTTTTGTTACATAACTGCACGCAAAAACAAAACAATGTAAAACTTCAGAGCTAACAAGTCCACTCAGTCTTACTTCTTGTTCAGCCAATCGCTAAGACAAACAAGTTTGTTTACATTTACATGAGATAATACTGCCCTCTTCTTATTTACAATGTCATCAGAAAGTAAGAACAGGCATTTGTATGGCATTTTTGTAGTCGGCATTGCAAGGTATTTACATGCCAGATATGCTAAACATTCGTATGCCCCTTCATGCTTTGGCCACCATTCCAGAGGACATGCTTCCATGCTGATGACGCTCATTAAAAAAATAATGCATTAATTACATTTTTGACTGAACTCCTGGGGGGAGAATTGTATGTCTCCTGCTCTGTTTTACCTGCATTCTGCCATATATTTCATGTTCTAACAGTCTCGGATGATGACCCAGCACATGTTGTTCATTTTAAGAACACTTTCACTTCAGATTTGACAAAGCGCAAAGAAGGTATCAATGTGAGATTTCTAAAGATAGCTACAGCATTCGACCCAAGGTTTAAGAATTTGAAGTGCCTTCCAAAATCTGAGAGGGTCGAGGTGTGGAGCATGCTTTCAGAAGTCTTAAAAGAACTACACTCCGATGCAGAAACTATAGAACCCGAACCACCAAAAAAGAAAATCAACCTTCTGCTGGTGGTATCTGACTCAGATAATGAAAATGAACATGCATCGGTCTGCTCTGCTTTGGATTGTTATCGAGCAGAACCTGTCATCAGCATGGACGCATGTCCCCTGGAATGGTGGTTGAAGCATGAAGGGAGATATGAATCTTTAGCACATCTGGCATGTAAATATCTTGCGACACTGGCTACAACAGTGCTATGAGAACGTCTGTTCTCACTTTCAGGTGACATCGTAAACAAGAAGCGGGCAATGTTATCTCCTGCAAATGTAAACAAACTTATTTGTCTTAGTGATTGGCTGAACAAGAAGTAGGACGGAGTGGACTTGCAACCTCTAAAATGTTACATTGTTTTATTTTTGAATGTAGGTTTTTTTTGGTACATAATTCTACATTTGTAAGTTCAACTTTCATGATAAAGAGATTGCATTACAGTACCTATATTAGGTGAACTGAAAAATACTATTTCTTTTGTTTTTTTACAGTGCAAATACTTGTAATCAAACAAATATAAAGTGAGCACTGTACACTTTGTATTCTGTGTTGTAATTGAAATCAATATATTTGAAAATGTAGAAAACATCCCAAAATATTTAAATAAATGGTATTCTATTATTGTTTAACAGTGCGATTAATCGCGAATAATTTTTTTAATCACTTGACAGCCCTAGTTTATATTGAGGTGGGGTGGGCACGTATTGTCTCTGTCACCTTGTGTTTAGGAGAGGAATGTTGGCACCAAGTTTGGGAAACCCGGGGCTACAGAGTCGACCACAAGTTTAGGCTCCGTTACCATTGCCAATGGCGAGAAAGGCAAAACAGAGGACCAGATCTTCAGAAGAGCTCAGCACTCGGCAGCTCCCATTGTTTTCAGAGGGGGCAGCGGGGTGGGTGGAGTAAATCTTAGGTACAAGCATGAGCCTTACTTTACAATATAGTTTGAAGGTCTGTTTTTAAACTCCACTATTCCCATGTGTGATGGAGATCAGGGTCAAGGAGCTCTGCTGGGGCAATGAGGCTGTGTGCAGGTGAAGGGGCCCACTCAAGCAGAACCCCTTTCAGGCCCCAGGGTTTCCTTCATGGCACAAAAACATGTCCAGCGGTAGATTTTAGAAGCCCAGGAGAACAGGCTTCTCCAGAAGCTGGACATCAGTTGTGCTGATTTAGGCCTTTCCCCCCCCAACATTACCTCTGGCAACTGGTTTTCATCACCAATAGCACATGCACCCTGTCTCCGTGTAGCTTTAGCACTCCTCGGATATTATGCAGAAATTAATACAATACAGGAAAAGTATGTTTTAACCCATTGTATCATTCCATTCAGCGTATCGCTAGTCACCCTACATCTCTTTTATCTGCTGTAATCAAGAATAATTTCTTACGGTAATTCTCTTTGCCGTTTTATTGCAGTATAAATGTACCACAGGCTAAGGGTGGAATCCAATGCCTCTTGGCTTCAGTGGAGAGACTCCCAGCGAATGACTCCATTAGACTCTGGTTCAGGCCCTGTAAATCTCTGTAACAACCTAAAGTTCATAGCATCTGTATTTCAGTGTTTTGCTTACTCAGGGCCTGAGTCTACTCAGGTGAGTAGCGGTTACTCCTGCAGGTAGCCCCATCCAATGTAATGGGAATGCTCACATGAGTACAGGTTTGTGGTGTCAGGCCCCGGCTAGCTGCATCACCTGAAATAGCTGTGCTGGAGAAAGCTGGCTATAGGAAGCCCGTTAGTATTATTCTGATCAGAGCAGATTTTACAAAAACTTTAAAAGTGAGTACTGATGATGGGGGAGTGTGTGGGGGGGGAGGGGCGGGGAAGCAGTGACTCAAATACTCGTGTGTCTGAGGACATTTCTCCTTAATCCACAACAATTTCTAATCATCTGCTCTTGAAGTCCTGACTTCAGGCACAACTCCTCTTTCTTTCAAGACTGGCTATCAACTTTGCAACTGAATTAACCCTCCCACTTGGAGAATAGGTTTTACAATGGATGTGCTGACATAACATAAGAGCCTAACCCTGTACTACTGATTTGTCCAAAGTTCCTATTGTCTTCAATGGCAGTTTTGTTCACCTAATGACTGCAGGATCAGGCCAGGAATAGCATAGAGAAATCATGAAATCGAAATGCATATCAAGAGCTGAATGCTTTAGAATAAATCTCTCTCTTTCTTAATGCTGTGGGTTTTAGTTGGGACTGTTTCTCTGAAAGACACCTGTCTATCCCGCTATCCTGGTTCTTCTGTTGTTGCTCATCATCATACTATAGGAGCTTTATTTAGAAAACCTGGTGAGAATTTGTTAATTGTGAACTCTGGTGTGCTAGCTGCTGAGAACTAGCTATTTCACTCACATAACAAAGACCATTTTAGAGAAATAATTTCACTTTCCAAACCCCTCCCCCCTCCACATACACACTTAACTGCAGTCACAGGGAAAGAAACAAAACATTCCTGAGCCCAGCATTTTGGACAGGTTGGGGGCACTTTAAACTGCAAGGAAGCCTTTTCTCAGTTATTGAAGCCAGTGGGCCCCATCCTCCTGCTCACCCCCTCTTTCTTTCTCAATGACAGATTTATCATGAAGGGGAAAACTTGCCAAAAACATTTAACATGATCAATTACTTATGCTCAGAGGATGAAATGTTGGCCCTGTTTGAAGTCAGTGCAGCTGATGTCTTATACCTAATGAACAGATCTTCATGCAAATCTCTAAGAAGAGAATAAACAGGAAGGGGGCAAACCTACAACTGCCAGTTACACACGTGACATGGATGCAAAATAAAATTACATATTCACAAGCATTATAAAAACTCATTATAGGTCAAGCCCTCTGTATGAGGAACTCCCATTGACTTCAACAGGAGTTTTCCATGGAAGGGATGGGGGGTGGAAATGGCAGGATTGGGCCCTCTATCAAGTAGAAAATTATACTATACACACACACTTACATATGAATGCAAATGAAACATGCACACACAGTGCATACACAAGTGTGCATACACAAATGTTTGAATATGTACATATTAAAAAACATTCCATATGCCCAAACTGGCGTAATGATCACCAGTTACCCTTCCTCATTACTACTGTTCTCTATAGTATCCCTTGTGGCAAAACCCATTATACCACCCATCATCCTAACTAGAATGTCAGCAGTCCGTTTACTCAGCTGCTATGAGTTTCAGACTCCAGCAGGATCAAGTCTTAGAGAATATTCGTTTTCAGCTACAATGGCATAACTATAAAATTCAGCACAGATCCATGGAAATAGACATGGGGGGGGGGGGGAATCAGGAAATTCACCTACTTCAGTATTCATGCAATAGTGAGTTGATTATTTTATTGTCATGTAATGTCAAATACCACTCAAAGTGTGGACTTTATACCTGCATTAGGTACATGACAGCCCACCACTGCTCCAAAGGCAGCGTTACAGTTCTGACTGTACTCGAGCCCACCTCTTTGAGTCTTGACCTGAAGGGGGATGTGTGTTCAGACACCACCCAGAGTTTAGCGATCCCAGCATTGCACCTTCATGTCAGGATTTTGCTGAGGGAGGCTCCAAAGTGTGGAACCCGTTCCCCTTGACGTTCACCCCAATTCCTCTCTTCCTTCTTTATAAACAAACAAGAAAGCCTGGTATTTTACAGTCAGACACTGCTGCCCCACCCAGCCTTTCCCCCTCTCCTCCATACTGCCCTTATTTTATTGAACCCCTCCTCCCTACAGACTGATTATTCTTTGCGGGGGGAGGGTTAAAATAATAAGGGTGTTTTCAAATTATGCTTCAGTATATTTTAATAATATTGGCATGTAGCACAGAACCCTAGTGTCTCAGCATGAGGGTGTTAAAAATAAAATAGTCCTCATTGTATGAACAGATTAAATAGTCTATGTGAAACTTTAACTCAGTAGACAAGAACAACTGCAGTAAATCAGTCATTGGACTATTCTGTATTTCAGATGAGAGTAGAGGGGGTCACAAGTGCACTATGTTCACTGGAAGCACCATTGCAGTCTCACACACATGTCCAGAGGGCCCAGTTCTGGAGCCCTTTCTTCAACGGGAGTTTTGTCCAAGTAAAATGTTCAGGACTATAACTTAAAAACAAATATTTTCTCACTCTACTTTTTCAAAATGAGTCACGGTTGTGCCACTCTCCAGGCTATTTGTGTGCGTATTTTTGTTTTTGTTTTAAAACAACCATTTATAAACAGCAGGCAAATAATGCACTTTCACTCATTTTACACACACAGCTGAGAAAACGACCACATTTTTCAATCAAATTTTTGGAAATAATTCAATAGCAATTGAAGAAAATGTAGACGATTTTTTCCCCTGACTAGAACTTTGAACGTCAATGTCTATCCTCAGTCCAAAAATCTCTGAAAAGCAGGATTTAATATAAATGCATCGATACACTGTAAGGACTTCATCCTAGCGCCTATCCCGTTCTCACTAAGAGTTCCTCCAGCAGAACACCCAAAATAATGCCAGCAGCATCACGATAGTAAACTGGAAAAACCATTTCTACCTCTTTCGCTGGTGCATTTCTATGAAATCAGATAATGTGGTTAACAGGATTTAGACCATATAGGACTCAACGCAGTATTCTTTGTATATCCACACCTCATCAACTTCAAGGTGTAAAAGGAATACAGGCTCAGCCCCATTAACATCATGCACTATGTATATGGGAGTATAGAATCTAACAAGCATATTTCTACCACAGCATAAGCGATCAATAAAGAAATATAACATACTCTTCAGCCATAATGAACAGTTGGTCTTCTAGATAACAATGCAAATTGTTTTGGAAACATCTTATGAAAAGATAGGTAGTTTTCCAGCAACAAAATAAACCACTAATTTGAATTTCAAAAATCTTGAGATCTAAGGTTAAATACTATATTATTATTCAAATGTTTTAAAGTTTTATAGTCAATCTCTTTGCCAACTAGGACACTAATATTTGTTAAGATTTAAAGTGGTTACATCTTTATATCAATTTTCATTAACAAAATCAGTGTATGAAAGCCTTTATTGCTATTATGAGTGAACGTTTACATTCTAGATTTTTTTGAAAAAATGCAAATGAATAAAACAGAATGTTTGTTACTAAAACATACCAGTTTATTTTAAAGATGTGTACCTATAATGTCAGCTTCATTCACAGGGAATCATAATAATTCTCATGCAGTGATGAGAATATATCCCAAAATTAGACTCATGCTAAAATGCTTTCATCATTTCACATGATTTAAGCATTTCAGGGTTCACACCAAACGTGCGTTAAGGGCTCTCTGAAATCAGTGTAAGCCTTTTGATTGGGTTTAATGGGCTGTGGATCAGGCCCGAAGTGTCAGCTTTAGGTCCCACCTCTCCAAAAGAACTTGATCCCTCTCCCACTGAAGTAAGTGGAAGTTTTGCCATTGATCTAATTTGGAGCAACATGGGGCCCAAAAATCTGTAGCAACAAGTGTCTCCATACTTTACACATACATCCAGCAGAAATGTTCTACTGCAAAACTATCTCCTTTCCATTATCCCCCAGCCCTGACAGCCTGTGGCACAGAGCATTCTCGGAGGGTTTTAATAATGCTTGGCAAGATGGCAACACTTGCATGGTCTCTAGTTCCCTTCCTAGGAAGGGCATGCTGTTCTTCTGGAACCCAAAAGGAGGGGAAGTAATGGAGATTTCGACCTCTGGGACATAGAATATCAGGGTTGGAAGGGACCTCAGGAGGTCATCTAGTCCAACCCCCTGCTCAGAGCAGGACCAATCCCCAGACAGATGACATGGCTGAAGGTATGTGGAGGTAAAGCTACCCACCAACGAAAAAGGAGAGCACACACACAACTGCCCTAAAAATAACTAAATAAACATCACCACCACCAAAACAAAGCTACAGTTTTGATGAAAGGATTACATTCTGATACGTCATCTAGGGGGAGGGAGGAGAATCATTCATTGCAGAACCCTGTTTCTTGTGGCATCTCTGGATGTGAGGCCTGTTTGGTATCTGTGTGACTCAGTGTATCATGCAATACTAAGATGACATGAAAGAATTCCTTTATTTATGGGGAAACTAGCTCTTTGCCCTGTCCTGAAAATATAAAAGCTATACTGTTAGCATGCTTATTCAACAGGTAGTAGACAGAGGCATTTCAAATCTTAGCGCAACACATCACTTTTCTCCTTTGCCTCTACACCTCTGCTTCTGTCTCTCTCTCTCTCTCTCTCTCTCTCTCTCTCTCTCACTGACCATTTGCTAGGTAGCTCTGTGGAGCACCTAAGAAGATTATGTCAACCAAAGGTGCTATGCAAAATCCAGTTGCATTGTGTGAGCTGATGCAAGGAAGTGGGTAGTACTAATCATTAGGCTGCAAAGAAGATTGCTCTCCGAGGTGGCCAGAGAACTGATGGTTCTAGATGCCCCTCCCTCCCAAGTTTGTTTGGACAGGATTGTTAATGAGTGATTAAGAATGATTTGTTGGAGCTGTTCAGCAGGGTTTCGCCTCTTCTCTTCTGCATGGTTTTATTTCACAGCAAGCTGCAGGGGCTCCTGCATTGTATGAGGGGGGCACGCATGCTCCATTGGATCCTTGCTCCTTCCACTCACTCACTCCCCCTTTGTTGTGGGCTCGCTGCTGCTTTCTCGGTGCCCCCTGCTCCCAATCTCCTTTTAAAGCCCCCCCAAAACCCAACAAACTTATAATATTTTGCTACCCCCCCTTCCGGGAGCTGCCCCCCACCCCCAGCTCCTTGCAGTCACCATGGTGATGTCATGGGGGGGGGGCTGTGGCTATGGAAACCTGTTATTAGTACTTACACTGCCTTGCAAACTTTTTCTTTCTCTGTGTGCGGGAAGGCGCAGAGCGGTCCTGTGCGTTCCAGCGGCTGGGCACCACTCAGGGCGCGCAAGGTACCATCAGCGCGCACAAAGCAGCGCTCTGCGCGCCCAAGGCTCACTGAAGCCAACCCGAATTCTACGTGCGGTAACTCTCAGCCCGCTCCCTGCAGCAGCCCTTACTGGCCAGGACTCCCATTGATTTCAGTGGGATTGGCCCACCTGGGGAGAATTCCGCCATGTGAAAGGCCCTAGAGGTGGCTGTGAAGGAATAGGCTATTCAAAGCAGCAGGGGCAGATGGTGACGATTTAAGGGCCAAATTCTGTTCTCACTCACACCTTGCCTATTTCAGTGGGGTTGCATCGCGGGGGGGGGGGAGGAGCAACACTTTGGCCCTTAAATTGTGAGGAGGCACAAGTCTGGCGATAACTTCCCTACCACAGAAGTGACTCTGCCCAGCCCTATGGAGAAGTTTCTATCTGCCTAGGTGCTTACCTGCGGAAGAGTGCTGAGTAGCTGGAAAGCTTGTCTCGCTCACCAATAGAAGTTGGACTAATAAAAGATAGTAAACCCCCCCCCCCCTTGTCTCTCTGGGTGCTTATAGTGCAGCTATCAGCATGGTGCCCGAGCACCTATCCCTGTCCCTGATTGCAGAATTGTGTCCAGAAATGAAGCCCTCCCCTCCAGTCCTTACCCTTGCAATGCACGGTGGGCGATGGGAGTGGGGGGAGATTAAAGACGCCAGGATCCGACCCTTCTTGGCTTGGTTCATAATGTGTGTGTGGCAGGTGTAGCCCTCTTCCATGCAATGCGACTGGCCAGACGGCGGCTACTCTCTCCACAGAGTCACTTCCTCCCTGGCCAGCAGCCCCAGGGAACGGCTCCCCCTCCAGCCCCAAGAGAAAGATCCCAGCTGGATGGCAAAGGAGACTGCATGGAGCGCAGGAAGGAAGGGGACCTAGGAGGAGCTGGGGAGGGGAGGGGAGGGGAGGGGAGAGGGGGAACTAGCAGGGATTTGGGGGAAATCCAAGATAGTGCTGTGGGTGTTGGACTCCTCCTTTGACTGGGAAGGTAAGGGGCATGTGGGAGTGGGACCGAGGTAGGATTAGGCAGGGGCTTGGTTGGGGCGTGGGTGGCATGGGCCTGGCCATGAGTCTCTCTCCTTCACCCCAGGGCAAACAGGTACTAGTACTAAGCTGGTTGTTTGGGGTCCGTTTTAATGAGCCTGGAGGAGCCCTTGGGGGGAAAAGCTCTCTCTGATTATGGCCATAAAACCCAACCCCTCTGTGAGGATCCCCCACTACTCCTTGCTCTTCCTTTGTACGTCTAAAACAAAGGGCAGGACGAGCTGCCAGCTAGCAGTGCCTCTGCAGGGCCTGGATTTTTACACTTTCCTACAACTTGCAGCGCCTTGCAGGAGAAAACAAAATAAATCACTCAGTCAAACTTCTGGGTCTTTGCCCAACGCTGGACCGTAAGTGCCTTTAAACAGCATCGCCAGCAAGAGTAGGGGTCCCCTTACAAGAATAACAACAGCCTATCTTCATCGTCGATTAAGGGAGGGGAAGGGCAGACACACTAATAACCGTCTAGCCCGCGCTAAGAAATCTGGGGGCTTTTCCCTTCCTGAACACGGGTTGGGTTCTCTCCATACAGCAATCCCCTGTACAGCCTTGTTTGAACAATCGGGAAATGCCTCAGCTATCAGGGGCCAGGACCACCAGTTCTGTTGCTGCTTCCTCTTGTCTATTTCAATTAGTTTCCAGACCGGAGCTCCTGGATCCCTGCTGCTAATAAGAAGTGATTCTCTTCTTCTTCATCATCTCTCTTCCCTCCTGTCCCACACCTCAGCTAAAGGGTATTTCTTTAGCCGGACAAAAAAAATGAGAAGGAAACGGAATCTCTCCCTGGGTGTGTGGATGCATCCTTCACTTTCACTCCAGCAAAATTTTGCCTTTGATTCTGAGCACTTGTTGCATATTAAGGGGGGGACTTTGAACATTGCTGTTTAAAACTAAAATCACAAGACGATGCTGAAGATCTCATTAAAAGGAGAGGGGATTTTGTCATACTTCCAGATTTGTAGCAATCGATTTCTTCTTTGAATTGGTTTTAAAATAACTAATTTCCATGCACGTTGTATCTTAATTGACTATTAGCTAGGCTAGATTTAAGAAGATGACATTTTATTTTACAAGGCAAAGATTATTAAGTGATTTCAGTGCCTTGCAATTAAAAGTTACAGGGTGGTTGGGTTCCCCCGTTACTTTAAAAACAACAACAACAAAATAAAACTGATAACGAGAAATTAAAACATGGCTGGTTTTTTTTCAATGAAGCTATATTTTTCCACAAATGCCATAGGATCTTTACATAACAACTGAAACTCAGAAGAAAAGCTAATTGGATTAAGTCCTCTGAAAGGGAGGCTAAGGTGTCTGAATGAGACAACTGCAAAGCCCCACTTTTCTTGCCATCTGTTTAGCAAGGCTAAAATGTTTTCTGATTAATATTATCTTCATCAATCGTTGCCATTTATCATAACCATACCGCATTTAAAGAACGGCAGCACACAGAGGCGGCCGCAGGGGCACAGTTTTGACTGTTGGGATTGAAAGTATCTGCGATTCCAATCGCCTGTTACACCGATAAGTAACAAGCAGTGCCCATAAATAAATCTGGTTTGCGTCCCTGCTAAGAGGGGCAACTTTATCCTACTGTTTAACGACTCTTCACTGAAAAGTAGGCGCAGTGTGGGCTGCCTTAGAGCGAGTGTTGCAAATCAGCCAGTACAACGCTTCATTCATTTCAAAACATTTTCATCCTGAGAAAACAAACTCATTTTTTTTTTGTTAAAGGGTCACATCTTTTTGTAAATTCGCCCCAGTCAGACTTTTTTTTTTTACCCCCCTGAAAGGTTTTGAGTTCCAGCTGTTGCGTTTAGTTCTCAGTGCATGCACATAATTAGAGCTTCAGCAGCAAAAAGCCAGTACAATGATCCCACACTCTGCATTTAAAAAAAAAAATCTATTACAGATTTAAATATCGGGCGTTTGCTTATGTGGGTGCATGCGGGAAAGAAGCTCACATTTAGGTGGGGAAGCGTCTTGCTCTTTAAACTTGCATACGATCCGGTAGTAGACTTTAGGCTCTCTTTATATCTGTGGCCCCTTTCAAAAGACAGCATCGACTCCTACCCGAACCGGTGATAATTGGTAGAGAGCAGATAGGCTTTCAGGGGTTCTGAAATGTTACAATATTTTTACACACACATACCCACAACTTACTTCTGGACAGTCCTAATGCTAGCGGTAATGAGTCTCCCCTGGACTCCTTCCCTCAGAACTGCTTAAAGATACTGAGCTGGAGGAGAGAGATTCTTTGCATCTGAGTGAAAGACACACAGGAGAATTCCCAGTGGAAAATATAGCACGGTCAAGGAGAAGGAGCCAAATAAAAGAGAAGTTTTAGTTCTATTAGGGTGGATCCTGTCGGTCTTCCTCGGATAAAACTCTCATGGAGTCACTGGGAGTTCTGAGCGCGTAGGGACTCGAGAATCTGGCCCATAATTACTCTTTGATCAACATTACAGGCACGATCCTGCACCCATTGAAGTCAATGGCAAAACTCCTATTGACTTCGTTGGGGGAAGGATCGGGTCCCCAGCATTTGTTCAGCACGGCAATTTATAATTAATTATAAATTACTAAAACTCGATAGAAACCTGCATAAGGGGAATGTAAGCCGCAAATCAGGGCAAACGTCCACTTACGATTTCTTAAGTAAAAAATGGAAATGATTCCAAATTGGGCTTATTTTGAAAGAGGACTTTGCCGAGAGAGAGAGAGAGAGAGACCGATCTGTTTGGAAAGTTTTTTTCTTCTTAGAAAAGCGCAAAGGTTATTGATGCATTCAGGGATCTGCTTCTGAGTGGGAACTGGTTTCCTATGTCAGGACAGGCTGGAGTGGCCCGAGTGTAAAATCCGTCTGGACATAGAATAAATCTAGAAATGTCATTTCTCTGTGTGCAAGATTTTTAAATCGATTTCATAATGGGAAAAGGGGGACGCCAGGTGAACTGCACAAAAAGAGAGAGGTGGGTTCGTTTCGGAAGGTAGCTAACTGACAGCTGGCATTGGGAAGAAATGGAAGGCCTTAAATGAACGGAGCTAATAAAGCATGTGTTTCGGTGAATACTCAGAACCTATCCACAACATTACAAGCCACCAAAACTGCAACCCACTGCCTCCTGATTTCCAAAGCACGAGCCTTGCCAACGCTGCAGTGCCAGGGGCTGGCAGGAAGCAGCAGCCTGAACCGGACAAATACACTTTAGGATACTCCTCTGACTTAGCTCCGCATCCATTCCCTCTAGTCTAAGGAAGCCTGGGGCTTTCTTTGCTTGCCGCGGTTACGAAGAGGTTAGTCACGGTATCCGTTTCATTCCAACCAAGGTCTTTACACCTAACCCTGCCTTGAATTAAAAAAAAACCAGGAAAAACTTCCTACTCAACCAGTCCACCCCAGCGATGGACTCCCTTTCCCAACCGGCTTGAATTCTAGCTATTCCCACAAGACGCCATTTGGATGAGGTCATTAAAAAAATCCCTTGCTTATTAATGCCGTAATTTATTGCCCTGGAAAGGCTCCGCTCAAATCTAGTCACTGCCTAAAACTGAAGGCAGGGAAGAAATTAGTTTGCCGATACCCCGAGGAAAAATCCAGCCTGCACCGCAGCTGCAAGTGTAAACTCAGGGCTCCAGCCAACCCTGTACATTTTAACACAACTTTTTTGCTCCCCCTCTTGGGCTCTTTCTGGTGAACTGAAAACACACACACACACACACACACACACACACACACACACACACACACACATACACCTATGCACGTTTGATTGGAAGCCGGGTAACTTATCACCCTATTAGAGTCTAGTATATTTCCTCCGTGATCACTGTCAAGTTGAATAGCCTCCACTTGGCTGCAATGGGAGACTGCTGTCTCGAGTCTTGGACTAACCTGTGGAATCCATGTCAGGTTCCTCCAGTAACCCACAATGCATGCTCTTCCCATGGGCAGTACAGAAGCCCCAAAGTCCCGGGGTCTGGAGATCCCCTAGCTCAGAGATGCACACCAAGAACAGAGAGAGGGGGGAAGAGAGAAGGGTGGGGGGAGGTTAGAGAGAGAGGGACACTCAGTAATCCAGCAGGGCAAAGCCAGACCCGTCAAAATGTTTGCGGATGTTTCATGGGAAAAAGCATCATTTTATAGGAGCCCTGATGGGAGAAATGTCATTGATAGGCCAGCCAGCCTGATGAATGGCTGCTAGTCAGATGGGGATGTGGCAAGGCTCAATGTGAAGCCCATTGTGATGCTGTTTTGAATAAGAAAAGCTTTCCTCCAAAAAGGGGGGCCTTAGATCTACGCAATCCCAACACTTCGACTTCCCTCCTCGGTTAGAGCATTAGAAACGTTTTTCTGATTTAAAGTTCCAGCGGCCTTTTCACTCCCCCCCCCCCCCACGTATTTGGTTCATTACAGCCTGAGCTCAAATTTGGCTCAGCTCCTCAAACAAGCAGGAGATTTGGGTGCGCGCTCTGCGGTGTGTGTAAAGACCCTATCGATCGACCCCTCCCCCCCGGGGGGGGGGTTAAGTTAGGCTCATTCACAGGCACACATGGAGTTGGAGCCTTGCGCTGCCTTCCCCCCAGGCCTTGCAAGCTCAGTTTGGCTGGGGAGGGGTAACGGAGAAAGTTGCCCGTGATCAGAGCTGACGGTCCAGTTTGTGTCCCTGGCACCTCCCACCCCCAGGCATTTTTGCTTGGCTCGCCGGGGACTGCACGTAAACTGCATGTGTTGTACAGGGCGGTGGCACGTTGTATAAGTTGTATGCACTTGACGTGCAAGTCTGTAAGAGAAGAGAAGCTCCTAACGGGGCTTCCAAGAAAGAAGGGAAGAGTGTGTGTGCTTCCCGGGATACGTGAAAAGAACAAAATGTTACCTGCCCTGTTTAGGACAACGTTGTAGGGGTGGAAGGGAGCAGGACTGCAAAGAAAGTTGCCTGTTCTGCAGGCGGTTCTAGGTGCTGGAAGTGGAAGTAAAAGTGCAAAGCTCGGGCTCTGCTAAAGTGGCTGGTTTAGGGAAGGAAAAGCTGTGATTAGAATATGAATAGAGCTCCAGGAGAGGAAGAGAAAGGGGGATTACAGCTGAATTACTTTGACCATGGACAGAGCCAACGTTTTCTACTCTCTCCCCTCCACCCAGACTTCCCCCTCCTTCCCTTCCCCTGGAAAAAAAAAACCCAGCAAAACAAGCAGCGCTTCTGCTAAACAGGAAGCCAAACATTTCATAGTACCTTCAAATCCATATTAAGAGATGAAAGGAGACAAAGGCGTTCCTGCTAGTCGGCTGCCGCTGGCCCCTATTCGGATTCTGAGCACTCCTGCAAAAAGTCTCGGTGCAGAGAAGGGAGATGCTGACACACTTGTCAGATTTGCCGAAAAGACAATAACACAAAGATTGGGAGTGAGGAGCAAAACCTGGAAACTCGAGGGGGGTTTGTGTGGGAAGCGAAGTATGGCTGAATAAGAGGTTGCAAAAGAAGTGAGACAAAATAGCGTCTGAAGCAACGGGTGATAGATCGAAAAACCCTTCAGGGAAAGGTAAAGAAATTGGCCTGTTAAGTTTCACAAATGCTGCCTGCTGCAAAAACATTCCCCCAATAGACCTAGGAGCAGGGGCAGAACAGGCTTCAGCAGCTGCTCCAAGAGCAGCTCTGGAAAGGTTGGCTATTGCAGGCTGGGATCAGGCACACGTTAAACAAACTGACCCATTTGATCCTGGGTGTTTATTGAATCCCAGGGATGAGATGCTAATGAGGTGATGGGACACAGTATCAACAGGAGCATATTGTATCCAGCTGTTTGGGCGGGGGGGAATTTGGAGAGTCCTAAAGAGAAATCCCAATGTTGTAGGGTCAGCAATTCCTGGAAGGTTGGTATAGTCACATGATAGTGTAAAACCAGACTGTGGCCCCCATAGTGGTGTAAATAAGAACTCTAAGCTCGGCTGTGTCCAGCTTGTTTATGTCTATTGAAAGGTGGGAACAAGGGTCGAATTGCAATAGCAACATTTAGCACAGAGAAAGCAAACTTTCCTCTGTGGGGCACTATTTGGGGATTGTCGCTTTAGGTTGCTCCAGAGTGGCAAAATCCCCTGTTTCTCCCTGAAAGAAGAAGTGAACTCACACGTGTTTGGGGAAGTCGAATCTGACAATTTAGAGACAGCTGCTTTTTGTTGCCCTCCTTTGAAAGAATGCCGTTTTCCTTCCCTTCTGGTTGAATTATGATTTAGACACTGACCATTTCTTTTGATCAGGGCTAACGGGGGGGCTAGAGAGACCCAAAGGTTTGCAGCAGCTGTATTTGGAAGGATGCCTTTTGTCCTTGCCAGAGTGTGCTAGGAAACACGTGATGGGTTAAAGTGGGATCATGCTGCAATAAGCAGTCGGGGGCATTTGGAGCATTCGCCCTGTCTCCTGTGGGTGTCTGTTTGGGAATGAGGGCACTGAGCTCGAAGGCCATCAGCACAGAAACTGTCCTACAAGCAGTGGAAAGGGGTGGAGAGGTGAGAAAATTGGGGCCAAGATTTCTCCTTTGTAAGATGGTAAAAATTTCACATCCATGGGCCAGCTCTGCTGCAGCCTGTGTGCGATGGTGGAGCATGTGAGAGGCAGCTGCCAGCCAGCATCTGGACAGCAGGGAGCTGCAGCTTGGGCAGGTGATGGGCTTGCTCTCCTCCCCCTTTCCTGCAGGGCTCGCTGCTCCTTAGGCCTCGCAGGTGAATGCAGCAGAGAGTGAGCCCCCGCCACAGTCCCAGCTCCCTCTCATAGGCCCCCAGGAGACTCCTCTCCAGTGCAAAGTGCACTGTGAAATTGGCTCTCCTCCACCGCCAGACCTGCCCTCTGGCCATCCAGAATCTGACTTACCTTAGTGGCAAAGGAATTCTGCCCTGACTTTGGCGTCTAGGGCCAGCACAGCCTGGAGGGAGCTGAGGGTAGGGTCTATTCCTTCTTGTGCAGCCACAGCAGTGGTGCAGACCAGTGCACTCAGGCCTGGTCTACACCACAAGGGTAGGTCAGTGTACTCTGCCTTGTGTCAACCTAGCTGTAGATGCGTTTTCACTTAAATCTGGCTCCTACCATCATAAGCGCATCTCTACACCTATTTAGTAATACCACCTCCCTGAGCAGTGTAGAGTCATGCTTGACATAGTTAGGTCAACGTAGCGTCAGTGTAGCCACTGCGTTACTTACCTCAACTGTTACTGGCTTTCAGGAGCCGTCTCACGATGCCTCACGCTGACAGTAAAATCGACACAAGCGCTCCTGGGAGGACGCGCACCACCGACCCATGGAGCCTTGTGTGCACATGCACAAGCGATGTAATAACCGCAGTGGCTGTTGGCCAATGAAAGTTAGGTCGACATAATGTTGTAGTGTAGACATGGCCTTAGTTCCAAGCCCAGGGCCAATCACTTTTCCACCGCCACAAACATGGATGTACCAGAGCAGAGGTTAGTCCAGACTTTTACTTGGGGGTTCCCTGCTCAGCTGCAAGGTGGAATCAGGGCTCCATACTTTGGCTGCTCCCTTTCTCTCAACTTCTGAGTTTATTTTTCCTCACGTTATGACTAGAACACTGTAAAATAGAAATAGTTTTATTAGGGTTAACAAAACAAGGTTCCCCCCACCCTGAATTCCTGGCCTTGCTGAAGCCCTGCATGCCACAGTATGAGCAATCTTTGGAGCCTGCCTGTGTTTGCTGCTGTGCAAACCTTGTGCATGGTGTGGGGATGTGCCACGGGTTTATGAATAAATATTTGGGGCAGGGGTAGCTGGAAGCCTGTGGTGCTTCTAGGGGATGGGGTGGAGGGGGGGTTAGTCAGCTTTGACCTAAAAGTAGGAAAAGCTAAATATAATGGAGCTTCCAGAGCTGGGTGTGTACATGGAGGAGTTACCTGGTTACAGAAACTGCTCCCTCAGAAATTACTCAGAGGCACAGGCAGCAGGAAGGCCAGGTGTGCTATCAAAGCATCAGGCGGTGGGGCTGAGTGAGGGCCGGTGAGCCTGTCTGGCCAGAGGGCCGGTGAGCCTGTCCGGCCAGAGGCAGGCCTCCTAGTGTTGGGGCCTGGCATCAACAGGGGAGAAACTCCTCCTGCTTATATCAAATTACAGTCAGAGGAGCAATGTACTATGCTGGCCTGATTTTCAGAAGTGCTGAGCATCCAGAATGCCAGCTGAAGTCAGTGGGACCTACCTGTGCATAGCACCTCTGCAAATCAGGCCCAAGTGTTCTAACGCTTCACACAACCATCCCTGATGTCCCAGAGTTAAACAATTTGTTAGAGAGCAATACAGCAATTACTATGAATGCATTTCTTCTGTGCTGGTGAGATGGATGCAGTTCACAAGTGATTATGTGCAGGATGGGATGGCCAAGACACTGAATGGAGCCCAGAGTGGCCCTCTTCTTTAATTTAAACCAGAAGTTTGCCTCTGCAGAGATGACAGTCCCAGCAAGTGATGCTCCATGTGAACACTGTATACTTCCTCCTGCGGGCAGAACTTCCAGCTCAAAGATGAAGGTGGTTGCTAAAAGGGAGTTGAACAGGTATTTGTTTTGGTTCAGTTCAGGGTCGCGTTCAGTTGCAGTCAATGTCTTTGGGTTCAGTTCCAGATCAAATCACCAATAAACCCCCACAAAAACAGTTCGGTTACCAGTGTGAACTGGTTCAAATCAAATTTCAGTCTTAGTGAAAGTAAATTCGAAAGAGAGTTGAAAAAATGAAACTATTTTGATTTTTGACCATTTATTTTTTTAATTTTACATGAGTTTTCCTAATGTTTTAGTGTTATCAAACAAATTTTTTATGAACAGTTTGTATGAGTGAACAACATCTAATATTTGGTCTGTCATATTGGACCTCTGTGATGAAAGGGTACATTTGAAGCCTGAAAGTGTTCTTTCAAAAATTCACTTGTGTTGCTGCAACTGCCAATACAATTTTTGCCAGTTGATAGTGCCCGGGCATGACATTTTTATGATGGATCCCCGTAGTTTAATATGTTTTCTTTCTTACTGAGACCTGACTCATCTTCAAATTATTCAAGAATTGGCCTAATCCTTTTTGGGCTTTCCTTCATCCAGATCTCACTTTCTTTTTGGAGATTTCATCATCTCATCTTTCAGTTTCAGACATTGATTCCATGACATCATTATTTTAGACTTCTGCCTGAAGCATTTCCATTTTCATCCACTTTGGGGGGGGGGGGGGGGGGGGGGGAAGTCTCGAAGACCTTTCATCAATCTCTGGGGCTGCTGGCTACCTCATATGATGTACAGAGACAAGGTGGGTGAGGTCATCTCTTTTATGGGATCAACTTCTGTTGGTGAGAGAGACAAGCTTTCGAGCTACACAGAGCTCTTCTTCAGGTCTGGGGAAGGTACTAAGAGTGTCACAGCTGAATAGGGGATGGAACAGATAGTTTAGCATAAGTAGTTAACACATATTCAAAGGGACCATTCAAGGTGTCCAGTTAGCTGCTTAGCTTCCCCTCTCCCTCTCTTCTGTTCTCTTCTCATTCTACTGGGGTGGGGCTTTCTGGCAGCAATCACATGCCTATTTGTTAGTTTGTTGTCTTGGTTTAACATGAAAATAAGATCCCACGTTTTTTTGAAAATATTGAGCTTAAAAATGCAGAACCTTTATTTTAACCCTTTCTGTGGTAACTGTGAACGTTCTTGTTATCCATATCTATACTCCTCTTTTGAATCCTGCTGATCTCTTGCCTTCAGTAACAGCTGGTGGCAGTGAGTTCCACAGAATAATTGTGCATTATACAAAAAATGTTTGTTTTTAAACCCTTTTAAAAACATGCTGCCTTTCCATTTCATTGAGCCACACTATGCTTTTACATCTTGAGACAGGGTATACAGAATTGCCTAATCCGCCTTCCCTATATCATTCGATATTTTGGACACCTTTATCATATTCCATCTTGTTCATCCCCTCTCTACCCGTCCCAGTCTTTTCCTGTCACCACTCTTCCATCCCTCTACTCATTGATGTTCCTATCAAAGAACCTCCCTCGATTTTGCTATATCCTTTTTGAGATAAGATAAGCAGACTTGAACACGTGGTTTGGTATCATTAGAAAGACTGTCGTCCAGGCCACCCGGTACAACAAGTGTTGAAGATAAATAAAAAGGAACCCAGGCTGTTTTATGTCTCAGCAACTACATTTCAGTAAAAACAATACAATTACCATTAGAATAAAAAGTTTACATTTAAAATAGTACCAAAGCAGCTATTTGTTCCTGCAGCCTCCACCACGACAGAGCTGGAGAATGTCAGATGAAGGTATTTATTAAGAGGTTTAGCAAGACCATATGTCAATTAGTGGAATGAATTAAGGGGTTCAGCAATGGGATGGGTAGCCTTCAGTCAGTGAGTTTTCCTCCTCCTCCTAACAAGGGAAATGGAGACAAACCCAAAAGACTTTATAAAAAACAAAACCAGAAAATATACCTGGTCCCGCGTGTAACTCAGGTGCAGAACAACAACAGCTGGTTGCGAAGATCTTTCTCCCTTTTACCTGCCAACAAGTCATTATTAGTTTCCCTCATATTCTCCTGAGTGCTTGGAGTCCACAAATTATCTTCATTACTTGCCAGTGGCTGCCTGGGTCAGATCTGAGCAGGGAGTTAAATTCCCAGCTTACGGGAAATCAGATAAAGCCTTAACACTGTCACCAAGAGGTATTTGTACTGGAAATATAGAATCTACCTTTACCTGGTAAAACAAGACTAGATTTTGAAATCTTGTTTAAAAAAAATGTATTTTGTGTTTTACTGGGTTTCCTGGACAATAAATCGTACATTCCCTTTGGAATGCTGAAACACATGCAGTGTCAACTACTTCCCAAGAATTCACCCCACTGAAAGAGCAGGGGAGCAGCATTGTAAACAGCAGAAAGATAATTCTCAACCACTCAGAACATACAATCCAGTCCTGGATCCTGATTTGGAAAAAAAGTTATAGGCAGAAATGAAACTATTACCGAAAAATTCACGGCAAACGTCTTTGCTACCATCACAAGGGAGGAATAAATGTATGCAAATAAAAAAGGGTAGCAGCATTTGGGAAAGAGCAGTAGCATATTCTTTATAGGTAGAATGATAGCAAGAGTAACAACTTGCCCAGAGAGCTGAAAACAACTTTGGGTAGCATTTTTAAAAGCACTTAGAACTGGCCTAACTCTGCTCTCCTTGAAGTCCAAGTTTAACCATCGACTTAAAGGGAAGCAGAGTTAGGTCAGTACTAGCTTGTTTTTCAAAATCCCAACAGTGGTGACTTGTCAGGGGCAGCTTAGAGGGTTGGTAGAGATGTAAATTCAGCATATTAACTAGGGAAAGTATTGGTAGTCCAGATATGCTTGACTTCTGGGGCAATGTAAGGCATTGTTTTAGGGCAAACACGAGTCTGGTGCCCAGGGATTGCAAAGTTCTGATCCCAGTTGTAGAACTGACTCCTTTTGTGGTCCTTGTCAAGTAGTATTCTTGGGGGTCAGGAAGAAGTAAAGAAGCTGGAATGGAATGAAAACTTTATGGCCCAGTTTCCTCACCACAGTACCCTGTAGGAAAGCCCTACGATCATCAAGTATTGTTAGAACATTACATCTCTTTCAGCAATTATACAACAAGTCTTTACACGGCTGTTTTGAGGAAGCCCAGTCATAGCACTGGAGTCATCAGCTGACATTAGAACTGTGTGCACAGGGGGGAATTCATCCCTCTCCTATGTCCTCTTTGCACTAATTACAGGGCTGTAAAGCAGCCCTGAACTCCGGTTAGAGAATGACCCTGATGTAGGAGGCCTCTCTGGAAGGTATAAAGCCAGCTCTGTCCCATCCCACCCCAGGATTTTATTCTGCGGTGGAGCCAGAGTGTGCCTACACTCCAGCTATTCTGTATTAGTAGACTGGCTCCTATGGGGCATTGCATTAGGGATATAGGTCAGCACCAACCTCAGGGATGCTCTAACCTGTGAGGAAGGCCAAGCCAGCTCTCACCAGCCACAACCCGGGGGAGCATTCTCCTCGGGGGAAGAGGGGGTGGGGGGTGTCTCTGCACCAGTACAACAACGATTTGGGCCTTGCTGATTTAGTTTCCCAGATGTAAAATCGGGATCATACTTACAAAACCGACTTACCAGGTGTGGTAGGAGAGTGACTTGTGAAGCACTTCGAAGGTGCAAAGCACTACTTATTAGTTTAATTTCTTCCCATCACTAACAAATGAAACAAAGGTTACTAATCTTCCGCAAGTGTTGTTCTTCATGATGTGTTGCTCACATCCATTCTATGCCAGGTATGTGCATGCCGCATGCACAGTTGCTGGAGATTTTCCCCTCAGTGGTATCCATTGGCCAGCTCTAGCACCCGCTTTCTGGCCATACACCCCAGTGTAAAGGGCCCCACTAGCCCTGTGCCCTCTCAGTTCCTTCTTGCCAGTAACTCTGACAGGGGTAGGAAGATGAATCATAGAATGGACATGAGCAACACATCTCGAAGAACTGTTACGGAAGGTTAACCACCATTTTTTCTTCCTCGAGTGCTTGCTTACGTCCATTCCACTCTAGGTGACTCATAAGCAGTACCTTTGGAGGTGGGCTCAGAGTTCATGGACATGCTGACTGTAATACTGCTCTTCTGAAACCAGCATTGTCTCAAGCCTGTTGGTTGATGGCATAGTGGGACATGAAAATATGCACCGATGACCAGGTTGTGGCCCTGCAGATGTCCTGAATTTGTACCTGCACAAGGAACACTGCTGATGAACCCTGGGCTCTTGTGGAATGAGCGGTCACGATAGCAGGAGGTGGAATCTTTGCCTGCTTGTAGCAAGTTCGGATACAGACGGTTATCAAGGATGAGACTCTTTGGGATGACAAAGGTAGCCCTCTCATCCTTTCCGTTACTGCTATAAAGAGCTGTGTGGACTTCTGGAAGGACTTAGTTCTCTCAATATAAAAGGGAAGGGCCTGTCTAACATCCAACGTATGAAACAGACGTTCCTTAGCAGTCTTGTGAGGTTTTGGGAAGAAAGCAGGTAGAAAAATGTCCTGGTTGTTGTGGAATTGCGACATCACCTTTGGCAGGAAGGCCGGGTGGAGGTGCAACTGGACCTTATCCTTGAAGAACACCGTGTAAGGGTGTTCCGACCTCAGGGCTTTGATCTCAGAGTCTCTTCTGGTCAAGGTGATTGCCACAAGCAAGGTGACCTTCCAAGAGGGAAGCAGCAGGGAGCATGATACTAACGGCTCAAAGGGGGGTCCCATGAGCCTCATCAGGACCAGGTTTATGTTCCATGGGGGGATTGGATCATGAACCTGAGGGTAGAGTCTTTCCAGCCTCTTCAGAAACTTGACCATCATCTCATGGAAGAACACTGATCTGCCATTCAGTGGAGGGTGGAAGGCGGAGATGGCTGCCAAGTGAACCTTAATAGATGAGAGAGCCAGATCCTGATGCTTTAGGTGGAGCAGATAGTCCAAGATAGACTGAAGAGAAGATCAGGATGGAGAGAGATTTCATTCGGAGGCCAACAAGTTAAATGTTTCTACTTGGCCAGGTAGGTAACTCTGGTGGAAGGCTTTCTACTATCTAGCAAGACCTGTCAAACCTGATCCAAGAAGGCCTGCTCTTCAGGGTTCAGCCATGCAGCAACCATGCAGTCAGGTGCAGGGAGGTGAGGTTTGGGTGAAGCAACCGGCTGTGGTCTTGTGAAATCAAGTTTGGGAGGAGTGGGAGCGCAAGTGGAGCTGCCAGTAACAGGTCCAGAAGCATGCCAAACCAGTGCTGGCATGGCCATGCCAGTGCTATCGGGATAAACTTCACCTTGCCGCATTTGATTTTTAGAAGGACCTTGTGAACCAAGGGGATTGGCCCAGGACTGAAGATCGAGCCCCTCCCTGCTTGCTGATGTAAAATATTGATGCAGTGTTGACCGTCAGGACCTGCACCACTTTGCCTGAGATCTGGGAAAGGAACAACTGGCAAGCCAAGTGTACCGCCCTGAGTTCCCTGACATTTATATGCAGGGAGAGTTCTTCCTGGGACCAGAGGGGCTGGGTCCTGAGAGTACCAAGGTGGGCTCCCCACCCCTGGTCTGACATGTCTGAGACTAGGGTTATCAATAGTTGAAGGATAGCAAAAGGTACCCCTTCCATTATGGATCCTGGGTCTCTCCGCCAGGCCAGCAAAGTGAGAACTGGAGGTGGAATCATGAATACTGAGTCCAGGTGGTGTTTGCTTGGAAAGTAGACTGACATCAGCCATATCTGGAGGGGTCTGAGGCATAGCCTTGCATACTGAACCATGTAGATACATGGTGACATGTGTCCCAGTAATCTGAGGTAGACCTGAGCAGACCTGTATTGGGTGGATTGTGACCTTGGAAATCAGGTCCCACATAGCTTGGAATCAGGCTTCTGGTAGGGAGGCTTTGGGGGGTCAAGTCAAGCACTGCCCTGATGAACTCTATTCTCTGAACGGGGACCAGGGTTGCCTTCTGCTTGTTTATTAACAGACACAATGCCTGGAAGGTGGCCTGGACTGTACTGTGCTGCACCTGAGCCTGCGACTGCCCTTTGATCAGCCAGTTGTAGAGGTACAGGTAGACTTCCACGCCTCAACACCTGAGGAAGGCTGCTACCACGGCCATACACTTTGTGAAGACCTGTGGGGCTGGCAATAGGCCAAAAGAAAGAGCGGTGAATTGTTAGTGGCATTGACCCACTACAAACCTGAGAAATCTTATGTGACCGTGGAAGACAGAGATGTAGAAATAAGCATTGTTTTAGTTAAGGGTGGCATATCAGTCTCCTGGATCCAGGGAGGGAATGATGGAGTCCAGGGAGACCATACAGAACCTCAATTTCTTGAAATATTTGTTGAGGTGACACAGGTCGAGGATGGGCCATAGACATCCCCCTCCCCCTTGGCCTTCTGGATTAGGAAATATCAGGAGTAAAACCCTTTCCTTCTCAAGTCTTGAGGAATCTCCTCTACAGCCCCCACACATAGGAAGGCTTGCACCTCCTGGATGAGAAGCTGCTCATGAGAGGAGTCCCTGGAGAGGGATGGGCACAAGGGATGAGATGGAGGGGGTACATGAAAATTGGAGGGTGTAACTGACTGTTACCGTACTCAGTACCCACCAGTCCGATGTTCTATATGATCATGCTGGGCTGAAGGGCAACAGGTGGGCCAAAAACCAAAGGAAAGATGGACATGGAGTCAAGACTGGTATATTGCCCTCAGGCAGACCTTCAAAAGGTCTATGAGAACCCAAATGGAAGGCTGAGGTAGGAGGAAGGGGTTGGCATCGCTTATAACCCCTCCCTTTTCTTTTGTAGGGCTCCTGCCCGGGAGTTGCCACCAACCTGAGAGGCTGCTGGGACCTAAAGTACTTCCTGGAAGCTGGAGGCATGTAAAGGCCCAGGGAACGAAGCATGGCCCTTGAATCCTTGAGGCTGTGAAGCTTCGAGTCTGTCTGTTCCGAGAACAGGGAGGTGCCCTCAAAGGGGAGGTCCTGGGTGGACCGCTGCACTTTGTGAGAGAGGCCAAAGGACTGGAGCCACGAACAGCCCGTCATGGTGATTGCCAATGCCATAGTCCTGGCTGCTGAGTCGGCTACATCCAGAGCCACCTGGAAGGAGGTCCTGGCTAGAGTTTTGCCCTCTTCTAGGATGGCTGTGAACTTCTGCCTTGACTCCTGTGCTACATTTGGACAATGAGTCCCACAGCTTAAAATCGTACCTCCCCAGCAGGGCCTGCTGGTTGGAGATACGTAACTAGAGACTGCCCGTCAAATAAACCATAAGTTCAAAAACAGGTCCGGTCTCTTGGCCTCTTTATATTTGGGGGTCACACTCGACTGCCTCTGTCTGTCCTGCTCATTCGCCGCCGACGCTACCAGGGACCCTGAGGTGGGGGTGCAAATAAAGGTATTCAAACCCATTGGCTGGGACATAGTATTTCTTCTCTGCCCTTTTTGAGGTGTGTGTGGGGGGGAGAGATGAAGGAGTCTGCCACAGTGTTCTGACGGGGCCCATCACCGCTTCGTTAACGGACAAGGCACTCTGGAGGAGGCAGCTGCAGCCAGCACGTGGATTAGGCTGTCTGCTGACCCTTAAGCTCCTCAACCTCCAGGCTCAAGTTCACAGCAACCCTTTTCAGGAGCTCCTGGGAGCGGGTTGCTAGGGCCTGAAATTGCCTCGTCCGGGGGTGAGGAGGAGGAGGCCTGTGCCAGAGGTGGGGCTCCCTCCTCCTCCTCCCTCCACCATGTCCATTGGGGCCACTTCCTGAACGTTGGCACCAGGGTCGGTACTGGAGTCAGGTCCGTTGCCAGATAGGAAGAGACAGGAGCTCACCTTCCTGACACCACCGAGTCTGAGAGGTGGGGTGGGAAGGAGCGACCAGTTCTGGGGGAAAACCCCAAGGATTCCAGTACTGCCACTGCATTGGTCAGTGGCCCGGTGGCCAGGCACAGGCAAGAGGGCTGGTACCGAAGTCTGGTGTGTAGGCTGGGTACTAGTAAGTTTCGGGTAGAGTGAAGAATTCCCCTTCAGACTCTGAAGTGGATTCTTCTCCTGGAGACCATGGTGGTGCAGTACCAGCTTCTGCCTCTGGGCAGTGCCGGGGAACTGCTGCCTCGGGACCATGGAGGGCTTGCCCCTGGACAGTGCTGCAGTGGTCGGTGCCATGGTGACTATCGCTGCACCTTGCTCCTTTCTGTCCCCAGTACCTTAGCTGTCAAGGGGCCTTGAGGGGTCGGCAGAATCGGGAGGGACAGCAGGTCCTTTGCGCCTTGGACAGCCTCCCAGATCAAAGGGGCCAGCAGTTGCCTGACCGCGTGGCTGCTCCCTGGAGACGATGGCAGGTCCCCTACTGGACTCAGCACCTAGGCAGAGTCAACGGCATCATCAGAGGCTCCAGGGAGGATGAGCAGTCTGATGCAGGTCTCACTATGCTAGTCACTCCCCTCTTGTTCCTCCTCTGCATGGGAGAACGTCCTCTCTTGGTGTGTTGTTTCTTATGCCTCTTCCTCAGCACCAGGGATGGGGAGCAGTGCCGGGAAGAGCACAGTGCAGGGAAGAGCATGGTGCCGAAGGAGCGTTATGCACGGATGTCAAGGTGCTCCGCACCGATTCAGAGGGGCTCAGCTCCGAGGCCGATCTGAGGGCCGCCACCATAAGAATGGCCTTCAGCCGAATATCACTATCCTTTCTCATGTGGGGTTTGAAATCCCTGCAAATCTGGCACTTCTTTAATGTGAGACTCCCCAGACACTTTAGACAGCTAGTGTGCAGGTCACTCACTGACATCGGCTTGCTGCACAAGGCACACATCTTGGAGACCAGCGACTAGGGCATACTCAGCCCTTGGGCAAAGAGTCTCTTAACAACAGGGACAACTACTAACAGTACTATATGCACTAACTAAGAACCATATACACTGACTGCAATAACTATCAGTGGTTTGAGCATTGGCCTGCTAAACCCAGTGTTGTGAGTTCAATACTTGAGGGGGCCAGTTAGGGATCTAGGGCAAAAAATCTGTCAGGGATGGTACTCGGTCCTGCTGTGAAGGCAGGGGACTGGATTCCATGACCTTTCAAGGTCCCTTCCAGTTCTATGAGATGGGTATATCTCCATATTAAATATGAACCGAGAAAGTCCAAACCACTGGGAAAGAAGCCTTGGTACAGCAAAAAGGGTAGTTCTAGCAACCGTCATGTGCGGTAAGAAGAAATAGAGGGCATGGGGCCAGTGGCACCCTTTCTACTGGTGCATTTGCCAAAGAAGTAAAAAAAAACCTCTAGCCTTTTCATTAGTCCTTAAAATAAACATTACACTTTTAAACAGCTTTTTTTCTGTGAAAAGTGTCAGATTTTATCATTTCATTTTAAAAATCAAGAAATGCAAGTAATTATCGAGGGCAGTTTTCAGTTTCTCATCAGGACAAGAATGTGTGTGTGTGCGTGCCCGCTTCTCCTGGGCTTATAAGCAGCAAAAAGTAACACCTACGCTGTGGGCATTGCTGCTATCCACTTGTATATCCCAAATATATATTTAAAGGGGACTCTGCCATTGCCAAGGGTCTGAGGTGAATTCCCCATCATTGGACATTTTAAAGTCAAGATTAGAGGGTTTTCTAATGCATATTCTCTAGTTCAAAGAGGAATTAATTCAGGAAGGTCTATGGCCTATGTTATGCTGGAGGTCAGACTAGATCAGGGATCGGCAACGTTGGCACGTGGCTCGCCAGGGTAAGCACGCTGGCGGGCTGGGCCAATTTTATTTACCTGCTGACGGGGCAGGTTCGGCCGATCGCGGCCCCCACTGGCCGCGGTTTGCTGTCCCGGGCCAATGGGGGCGTCGAGAAGCCGCGGCCAGCACATCGCTCGCCCGCGCCGCTTCTCGCCGCCCCCATTGGACCGGGACGGCGAACCGCGGCCAGTGGGGGGCCCGATCGGCCGAACCTGCCACATCAGCAGGTAAATAAAACTGGCCCGGCCCACCAGGGTGCTTACCCTGGCGAGCTGCGTGCCAACGTTGCCGACCCCTGGACAAGATGATCACAGCGGTTCCTTCTGGCCTTATAATCTCTGAAGACAAGTACATTAAAAACAAACCAATTTAACCTAATATTATTACATTTAGATTATTTTAAAAAATGTTGAAAAAAATCTTTTCACTATGTAGTTGCACTTTTTGCACAACATCCTGCATGAATAATGAAACAAGACTAGCCAGTCTCACTTTTGTTTATAATTAATTTCACTTTCTGGTTACAAGGCACAAGCACAATGCTGGAGCATTTGGGAACATTCACATAAAAACTTCACTGAATTGGTTTTTATAAATTGCTTTTAATAATGTGAATGGCCCTAGAATGAGGCTGTTTTTTTAAAGCCTGAACAAATGATTAGCTAAACCCAGCTTCAATTACAGCTACAAGTTCCGGATTTTATGAATGAACTGCACCTAAACATCGTTTAGCACCTTTCTTATTTAATTTTATTCCTCATAATTACACAGCATGGCTAGACATTTATGGTATTTTAAGGGATGGTTTTCAATTCATTCATGTGGACCCAGACTTCATTTTGCAGTGCTATCATAGACTTGATTATGGAAGTCTGGGCTGGAAATTAAGTTTAACAATTCTACATTTTTTAATACTGTCAAATCCTTGTATCCTCAAAATAAATGGGATGATTTAAAATGATTTATAGGGTAGGTATCCCAGCTAGTAGCAAAATACACGTTTACTTGAGCTGGAAAGTGGATTGTGTTCAGCATTTCAGCTGGGAGTAATACTAGTGACCTTCATGTTGAACAGGACTTCTGGTAAAAAGCTTCTCCTGGACACCAAGTAGGAAGAAATAAAGAAGCTGGAATAGAATGAAAACTTTATGGCGCAGTTTCCTAACCACAGTACCCTGTACGAAAGCCCTAAGATCAAGTATTTGTTTAGAACATTACATCTCCTTCAGTGATTAGACAAAAAGTCATTACACGGCTGTTTTGAGGAAGCCCAGTCATAGCACGGGAGTCATCAGCTGACATTAGAACTGTGTGTGATGGCATTTCCCTTTACAAAGGAAAGATCAACTTGCAGAATGCGGCCAGATCCAGCATTTCAAATTCCTTTTTGAATACTGCGTGCTAGTTCCACAGAGCTGCAAGGATGAGATTCTCAGTTGAAAGTAGGGTAGCAACTTGAGGGGCTTATTTCAAAGCACAGTTTTTCTGAGGGCCGTAGACTGGGATCCTCTACCCCAGCACCTCTACCCTGAGAAGCATATCCTAGGACCTAGTCTATAAACAGTTCTCACACTGTTTCCTATATTTGCTCTGCGGTGCTGATATCATACATAGCACCATGTATTATTTCAAAGTGTTTTACTAGGTCAGTAAATGTAGGTGATCATTCTTAAAACACGTGGTGTAAACATAGGTAGTAAAATATTGAATTCAGCCGAATTTTACAGTCTTATTACTCTCCCACTGTATGAGAGGCAGATCTAGAAGAAAGAAACCTGGATTTGACTTTACCTGGACAAGACAGTGGTAGGTGCTTATAGTTGGGGAACATTTTTAGTGGAATTGGTGGAGGCAGCATCTATACAATCTATTGAAATACACCTGCCTATTGCCACAACTGTTTATAGTCTCTGCATTCTACTGGATGTATCAATGCTAGAGATTTCTGATCACTATTGGGGCCTGTACTGCCTTTTCTCCATCATTGGCTACCCATCTTTCCTACCTCTCTAGCACAGGCCTCACAATCGTTATCCCATGACCTTGCATCTCTAAGCTCAACTGCTGCACCTTAAGGCTACCCTTTAAGGTCACAAGAAGCCTGCTTTCTGAAAGGGGTAGGTTGTTATGAACACATTCCTTTGCTCCTTCCGATTTCTACTCTGGATACCTGTTGATTTGCAGATACAATTTTAGATGTTGCTTACAACCTTCAGAGCCCTGAATCACAGCAATTAAGACAGGACTAGGCAGCATGAACACCTCAGTCAGACTATATTTTCCAGGACCCAGGCCAGAGCTATCTCAGGGGAAGGCCCTAGCATTTGAAGCTCACTCCCTCTGGTGGTCCACCAGAGCCTCAATTTGGCAGTCTCTGGGAACAATGTAGTTGCACTTATTTGGCCAGGGCTTTTTGTTAATTTCCCGCCCCCTTCTCACAGCCTGGCAGCAGAAAGATAAGTTACCCTTTGGGGGGGGGAGGGGAAAGGGGGGCAATGTACAATTTTGTACATGCCTTAACTTTTTGTTAATAGCATCTTGTTGTTCAGGTCACAGTGTAGGTGACTAAAAAAAGAAAAAAAGACACCCAAACCTTTCCAGGTCCAAATGTTCTTCTCTGAATTATCCAGACTGTTATTACTCTGAATGCAAAGAAAAGGAGAGATCCACCCCCTCATTTGTGAGTCTCATTGCTCAGACTTGGTTCATTAACCCAGACACAAAGCTACTGATCTAAATGTTTGGGAAGCAGCTAAAAATAGTGAGCCAGTCTAGTAGCACCTCATCAGAAAATGTATGCAAGAAAATAAGGAAGACAAGTTTATTGAAATTTCTTGGCTGATGTGTGTCTCAAGATCTCCACTATGCAGCTAATATTTTACTTTCTTGCTTGTGATCCAGACTGTTCAGCTATTTCTCTCTGAAACCCTAATCCAACAATGTGCATGCTTAATTTTGACTTCAGTGGGACTAGTCATGTGCTTAAAATTAAGATGTACTTATATCCTTTGCTGAATCAGGGCCCAAGTGACTTCAGAGTGTTAATTCCACCCACTGCTTTAGCTCTTAGGCCCTGTATCCCATTAACAGAAGCACAGCTTTTTTTCCTTCTCTAAATCTTCTTTGGTCACTCAAGTCTGTCTCTCTGCCAGCGCATGATTGTCCTTTACAGTATATTTTCTAAAGCTTTGTCAAATTTAATTTTAAAAACCCAATTTTTCTTTTAAACACATCCTGGGAGACTCTCCATTATTAGCTATAACATTTATATCCTGTTTTTTCAGGCCTTCAACCCTTGGAAGGCAAGTTATTATGTACTAAAATATTGTACTCAATAAGAATCAAAATATTAATCTGTCTCTATAAATCAAATTCTGCCCTCCGATGCATGCATGCAATCCACTCTCAAACTTCCCTGGAAGTTGTGTATGCCTAGTTGAAGGCAGCATTTGACTTTATATTTGTATTAACACCTCACACACATGCATCTTTTATTTGCTTAGGAAAATATTGTTCAAAAGGTTGAATTGAAGTTTTTCAGAAAGTAAGTTTAGTCTCGCCAAACTGTCTAAAGATTGTAAATAAATGCTTCAGCACAACAAATTTAACAATTTTGACCCTTCAAAGTACTTACGATACCATCTTTTACAACATTAACAATTGGTCATGAAAGCAAAACACAGGCAATATACTCAAAAATTTTTTTATTAGTCTTTCATACACTGTCTGTCTGGAAAAATTAAACGAATACTTAAGTAATATGGATAAACCACTGTAGTTAATAAAACTTAAGCCCTGATCCAAAGAAACACTTGCATCCTGAATGCATGACTACCACATGCTTAAAAGTTACGTGTGCTTTTGCTGGATCAGGGCCTTATTACACAATTGCTACACATCTGATTCAGCCAGGCTGCCTGAGTCCCCACCAATTGCTCTTGATGTTCTCTGCAGCACAGTCTCCCAATCAACTTAAAACAGCAGAGGGAAAATAATAAGGAATTCATCAGTACTCTTCCCTCCCTCCCCCATCCCCTCAGTTTTAACAGTCACTCCTTTTCACAGAAATTCCTTCCAGTTCTGCACATTTTTTTAAATTTCTTCTTAAGTCTTTGTTTTGCTGGCTCATTCATTGTACTTGGCCAATTTTAGCCTGGGTATAATGTTCATCGACTGGAGTTCTTGGAATAACAGTTTACAGGCATATGGAATGCGCAGGGATGACACGTGGCAAGACGACTTGCAGTAATGGCACCTAGGGAAACAACAAAAACAAATTAATTGCTGGTTAATACATGAAGCTCTGCTACAATTATCAAATGGTTCTTGTATCCCACTGCATTTAAACAATACATATTCCATTGCCTCCATCTTTGAATGTGCGGAGCACTCTGGCCCTGTTCCAGTATTTAAGGACGTGCATATCTGTAAGTCCCTGAATAATCTCATTGAAGCCAACAGGATTACTCATGTGCTTAAAGTTAAGTCTGTGCTTTACTGGATTGGGACCTGAGTGCTCAGCATCTCGCAGGACTGCGTGCTATATCCCCCTCACACACTGGGAATATGGCCACTCAAGAGACAGCATTACGTAAACAGTGGTCAAGGGGATTCAAAATCTAAATCTTTCTAAACATTTGGCTAGTTGTTCAGTTTCCATTTTACTCATTTTCAAAATTGATAGAGCAGGGAGAAGGGGCCTTCAACCTTTGTTTTCTCATCTGAGCTTTCTCCCATTACCAAAGTGTCCCAAATCCATTCATATTAATGTAGGACTATGCTAAATATTTCTTGTTCCTCCGGCGTCCGCAAACAAATAAGCAACCAAAGCAGCGCAGGTTGCAATTAAAATGGGAAATTAGTGAATCTGCCTTTAAATGTTCCTGCCACTGGTCACTCAGGGTAACAGAATCTTATGATAATTTAGGGAGTTGTTTTTTTGTTTGCTGTATAATTATTTTTAGTACATGTGTGCAACTGGGCACTTCAAATAAATTAGAATGAAAATGCCCTTTGTTCAATAGCCTAATATCAGACCATCAAGCATTCTACAGCCTATCTTTATCTTACATGGAGATAAGAACCAGCAACATAACATTTAGTATTTACTCCCTCTCACCTTACACATCATATGAAGAATTGGAAACTCTTCCTCAAATATCACATTGCTACTTTCCCATTTCTCATTCTTTGATTCATTTGTTCTCCATAATACTTTATAAAGTTTAGAAAGCAATCCACTGAAGAAATTCAATGATTCAGGAGTCTAGTATGGGCTATCAATCTTTTCAATCTATAGATGCAGGTTCAAATCCTGTCTCAGATCATTAGGTCCTAAACTTTCTATTTGATGGCTGTTTGCTGGTAGACTCATTCCAAAGTCAATGGGAGTTTTGCCAATATCCACAATGGTGAGAATCAATGCTTATTCAGTCACTTGATTTTGTCGTCATGGGCCTGATCCAAAGCCCACTGATGTCAATAGCATCAGACCCAGTGAAGTCAACTGAAGTTTCAAAAACAACCTTAAGGGGAGATGTAGTGAAGAGGCAGACCGCAAGCCAAATCCAGACTGCCAGACACTTTTGAATGGACCCTGAAATATTTTTACTTATTATCACAATTATTGTTGTTATTTTTTCTGGAGTCTGGACCTTGATTATACCTTAACCAAGAAATTTGGACCTTGACAAAAAAAATAATTGGCTACCTGTAGACTTGATTTAAATTAAATTTAGTGATTTTGTATTAAACTGCCAGGGTTCCACTCTTGTTGCTACAGTTTCAGGATCAGAGTGAAAAATCTATAATCCTACAATTTAAATCTATTCAGCATACACGGATTATATATGAAACAGCATGGATGATAAAATGAACTGATTTGCTACAAGACTCTCGATTCTGAGAGCCAACACCAAAGTCTGCGGTAGTTATTCCATAAAACCATGCCACTTCTTTCCTGTCCTGAACTATCGATAATAAATAAGGCTACGCTTATGCCATGGAGGTCATGGAAGTCACGGAAGGTATGACTTCCAGAGACCTGCATGACATTCTCTGATTCAGCCTCAGGGGCTGCAGGACTCTGGAGCTGACAGCCAGTGGGGCCCTGGCAGGATTCCAGCGACAGGCGACAGACTCCTGAGGGGGCCCTCCTCAGGGTTCCGGCAACAGGCGACAGCCTTGCAATGTGTGTGTGTGTGTGGGGGGGGGGGGGGGGAGACACGACGCCTCGGGCGAGTGGCTGGGGTGTCCCATTTTCTCTTTGGGAAATATGGTCACCGTGCAGCTCCCAGCCACTGTGGGCAGAGGGGGAACCTCCCAGCTCCCAGCCACCATAGTGGTGGGGGAAACCATGGAGCCACAGCAGCAAAAGTCACAGACAGGTCACGGCTTCTGTGAATTTTTGTTTATTGCCCATGACCTGTCCATGACTTTTACTAAAAATAAAAGTGACAAAATCATAGCCTTAATAATAAATAATGCTGTTCAGGAGCTACTGATTTTTCAAGAAATTCAAGGCAGCCCCTGACCTCTACACGCTCCATATTTTGGAGTCCTTCATTACCAACTGATCTCTCAGCTAGCGGTACAGCAACATTGACTACAGTACTCCAATTCAGGGTGAAGAATGGATTCTACCCAACACGATTTGTGAGTTAAACAAGCAGGATCAGTACTTTCTTGACTTGACTGAAGACAATAAGATGTTAGCTAAAGAGAACCAACTGTTTCCAGAGAATACCTGTTCCAAGTGGGCATTATTGTTGCCCAAACCAACAGGCACCGTTATGCAATTGGATTGTTGAGGCTAACGGTTTTAAAGAAAACAGAGCTCAATTTTTTATGCAATACATCTTTTCCTCATTGTCTGTTAATATTTGAATGAGACAAAGTTATGAGAAAGGTGACCATTTTCTGAGGTGGACATAGCAACAGTTACAGAAAATAGAGGCAGTCACATGTGCAGCCACAGAGCTCTCTATAGGGCGTGACATTTCTGCTTCTGGTCATACCCATGCCCAGTCTGGGATCAGGGCCAGATGTGGTACAGTGATTTAACAGGATCTTTCTTGGAACTACATGGAAAATGAACCTCATAGTTCAGTGGTGGGTAGGGCAAGTTGAGACTGGCAGACAGACATAATATTGTGGGGAGGAGTGTGGGCTATGTTCTGGCTGGTCACATGTCCTTATCTACTCCAGCATTGATACAGTACAATCTCATACTGTCAAAGGTCTGCCTACAAAATCTAGATGGAAAGTGTGATGTTGCACTCCATATGTTTATGGAAATACATTATATTCACACTCATAAGTATAACTGGAATATGCTTTATGCAAAAGGTCTCTTGTAAGGTATCATTACAAAGCTTATGATCTACTGAGTGTGTTCATCCTATTTGTTTGCATGTATTATTTCTATGTCTGGAGTTAGGAGAATAAGATATAAACTTGTATTACTTATGTAAACTTGTTAAGTGGAAGCAATTAAAGGTGCTTCAGAATCAGTGAACTGTGAATGGGTTTGTTGCCTGCAAGCCTTCTTATGTACGTCTTCCAGCTACTAGGTAATGAAGAAGGAGGTCTTTCAGTGACGTGATCATGTCACCTGAACTGGAATCCATCTTAAACCTGGTGCTTTTCCATTTAGAAGGAGGGGTGGGGATCCAGAGAGACAAAAGATTCTCGCCTTGTACCAAGTTATAAAGGGGGTGGAACAGAACAAAGTTCTGCCAGTCAGGAGAAATCCCCTAATTACCACTGGAGCTGGAACTAACAAGGACTGTATCGGGGAAAGGATTGGGCCCAGACTAGGAAGGAATCTAGTCTGTGAAAGAAGCGTATTGGAACATCTCTGAGGGTGAGATTTACCTGTATTCAGTTTCTTAATGTATTAGGCTTAGACTTGTGTGTTTTGTTTTATTTTGCTTGGTAACTTACTTTGTTCTGTCTGTTATTACTTGAAATCACTTAAATCCTACTTTTTATACTTAATACAATCACATTTGTTTATTAATTAACCCAGAGTAAGTGGTTAATACCTGGGGGGGGGAAACAGCTGTGCGTATCACTCTATCAGTGTTATAGAGGGTGGACAATTTGAGTTTACCCTGTATAAGCTTTATACAGAGTAAAACGGATTTATTTGGGGTTTGGATCCCATTGGGAGCTGGGTGTCTGGGTGCTGGAGACAGGAGTACTTGCTGAGCTGTTTTCAGTTAAGTCTGCAGCTTTGGGGGCGTGGACTAGACCTGGGTCTGTGTTTGTAGCAGGCTAGCGTGTCTGGCTCAACAAGATGGGGTTCTGAAGTCCCAAGCTGCCAGGGAAAACGGCTCAGAGGTAGTTTCAGCACATCAGGTGACAGTCCGAAAGGGGGTCTCTGTGACCGAACCCGTCACAGAAAGCGCGCATGTTTAGAGATGCGCAGTGCATAACAAGTTGTGCACTTAGAGGGCCAAATTAAGACTTGTGTAAAGAGACAGTTATGCAGTGCAGTGTAAATTATACTTACACAAAGGCTGACCAGAGGCCAACATTTTCTGTGTCCATAAATTTTCAAACACCCAAAATATTGCACCTGCACAATCTCCCAAAATATTTATGGTCTCCTATGTGTCATGAACATCTTCAGCGTAAGGATCAAACCCAGTTTGCTGTATTCATCAGAGAACTGTCATTGAACTCATTGGGACTATGTAAGGGGAGTAGGACCTAGCACTAAATTGGTAACCCATAATGATTTTTTTTTTAAACCTTCACTGAAAGACTCTCAGCTGCAGGGGTCCCTCCTCACCCACAGAGGAACCAATCCTGCCACTGAAGTCAATATGTTGTTACTTCCCTCAGGAAAGTATAACCCAGCTGCACCACCCTAGATTGGATATACGTGTTAGAGGAACATCTTCTATGTAACCATTTTTTTTTCCTGGCGACTAGTGCCCTTACTGTCATCTACAGAACAATGCGTTGCTACAAGCTTTCCCAGACCAGTGCCTCACTGATGCTTGAGTCTCTGACAAAGGCCAGTTGAAAGGTTCTGAGCTGCTCTAATTACTTAGTTTCTACTGTGTTGCTCATTACAGGTCACTTGCTGCAACTACGGATGGATACAGCTTATTTAATAACTGAAACCACCCATTATTGATTATTCTCCCCCACCAGGGAGCTTTTTACAGAATTAGATTGCTTTGAATGTCGGTTCCTCTCTCTGGGAGAAACGTCACCTACAGTTTACAAACTTTAAACTTTGCAACAAAGTTGAACAAAAAGGGTTTGATTGTTTAACAAACTACTAATTTAAAGGGTTAAAAGCTCATTTTTTTACCCTCACTAGTAGAAGGATCAATGATTTACTTTATGTAGCCTTTCTGATTCCCCCCACCTCCTCCAACTCCTTCAAGGACCCATGTTGCAGCCGTCAGCTTTGGCCATGTCTGCATTTGAAGCTGTACAAAGCAGAGCCATAAACAGGTGGAAGAAGTTGCGGTTGAGAAACATAAGCATTCTCCTTCCACTCAGAAGCAGATTACACTCTCGGCCCATCCTTGCCCGTGGAGCCAGAGCCTGGCATTGGAAAATGAACCCAGGTTTCATGCTCCGGAGGGCATAGCACTTATCACACATTCATTAGTCTGGCCCATATATATATTTCTGGTATCATGACAGAAGTTCGAAGAGTGCACTTGGCACTCACGTGCAGAGTAATGCCTGTCTACACAGCTGCTTAACTGGAGAGATTCAAGTCACAATGATTTAGTCTTCTCGCATAGGACTCCACATCAAACTAGAATTTAAACAATTATATAGTACTAAACAATCCAAATACGGTCTTCTTCTAAGGCCTGACATCTTCAGTAGCCATTGGCTGAGTCATATGACAAAAACACAACTAGGAATCTAAACAGTTTAAATAACATTAACGGTAAGAAAACCAACAGGTGGTATCCTGCTGCTAGGTAGTTCTGCTGTTATTTATTTGTGTTGCAGCAGCACCGAGAGGCCTGAACCAGGGACCAAAGCCCTATTATATGTGACACTAAGGGTGCACGCGCGCGCACACACACACACACACACACACACACACACACACACACACACACACACACTCTCTCTCTCTCTCAAAAAAAAATCACTGATCATTGAGGGATGTTCAGACCAGGCTTTATGCTCCTTTCAGGGAACATGGATGTTTAACAACCTCAATCCTCAGACTATCCACCTAGACTTCTGCTATATGAGCACAAGAGTAGAGGAAAATAAAGAGATACCCTCTTTTGGGGCAAAACACATGCACATCAAATGATAAAAAGGAAGATATTCTGACACTGAGACCAAAAAAAGCATCCCATCTCTTTCACATACAAAAGAGCAAGATTTACTTTCAGTCTACTTCCTCACCCATAACATACTATGAAAAGTAGGCAGACAAACGTCCATAGCTTCTAATAACAAAGATGTATTCGTGGCAACCTACTGTATAGCTTTATACACAGTACACCAAATTCGTAGGAGAAAATTAAGGCCTCTGGGATCCAAATCCACACCATTAAGAGGTGTTGCATTCCAAATAGTTTTGGCCTCCAATTCCATGGTTGCAGTACTTGAGGAAAATGCAGTTAGTCTGCATATGATAAAGCTTGCGCTAGGCTAGAATCCAGGCCGACAGGGACATCATAATCTTACCTGCAAAGAAATGTTTTTTTTCCTACGATGAAAGCATTTGAATAGAGGGAGACTAACAGATGGTCACGTTCCAACAAGGAAGCTCCATCCTTGCTGGGTTAGTTATGCTCTGCCTTTCCCCAGCAACCAGTGCTTCTTTCTAACATCTCCGACAGGTGTACCTTGTCTTGTATTCCCATAATACCTATCAGGGCGTTCTGTACAGGAGCCAGCGGGGGAAGGCAAAGCACAAATGGTGGCAATGTGGGAAATTCAGTAATCTGGGGGAGATTCCACAGCCAGAGAAGTACAACAAACAGAAGATGCTGATCACCGCGCTCATTTCCCCAACCCTCTCTTCTGCGCTGCAAGACTCACAGGAAATTATGAAGGTTTGAGTCTGTGGTGAACCTGATCTCAACTATTCAGTAATCCATGGCTGGGATTCAGGGGCTGGGGGGTTCAAGGACATTGATACAGCTGCTTCTCCCTTTTCTAAAAGGTAAATCATTCATTTATAATACAGATGATATGTGCAATCAGGTCTCTCTCTCTCTTCCTGTATCCAGTTAAAGAGCGTTTTTGGTTTCTCTAAAGTTTAGACTTGGAGGATTTTCTAGCAGGGGCTGGAAGTTCTCCAGAGAAGAAAGTAATTTTCCTGTGCCAAGCGTAGGGGAGAGTCCAATTCCCCTTTAAATGATTTCTGTCCTGCAAAGACGTAATCCATCAGCTTTACAGGCACCACAAAGACTCAAGGAAAAACCAGAGCCAGCAGGACTCATTAGATAGTCTGAGAACATTTGCTTTTTTAAGAAACAAAAACAAACAAAACCATACATACAGATCTTTCTATTGTATTGAGATAAATCTCTGTAGTATTAGAACAGTAGCGGACATGGGGCCTGATTTTTCCAATGCAGGATGCAAGTAACTCCCACTGTTTTAAATAAAAGAGTCACTTTTATCATAGGGCAGGAGAATAGAGCCCCTTGAATTTTACTACTAATGCATTCCTGTGTGCTCTTCTTCGTTGTTATTTCCTGTCCACCACTGCCCCTGGAATGGCCACAGGGGCAATCATTAAAACACCTGTGCCCCTGGAGTTTACTCTGGTTCCAGAACAAAATTTGGCCCAGAGACACCAGGAGAGTGGGAAACTCTGTTCTCTAGCAAGGACAAGCACGTGGCAATGGGAGACTAAAGCAATACTAACATCTCCAAAAGATCTATGCGGTACTGAATTGGTACAGCATAGATCAGAGATTCAGAGGTGAGCTCTTCCTGGTCCTCCAACCCAAAAGAAAACATTCTCTACAAATGAACAAAACAAATATGCACCCATCTACTCCTGGTTGGTGTGGTAGGTGGAGAAATGGCTTTAGAAAAGAGAATCCTGCAGACTTTGCTCCTGTAAAAGGAAATCAGAAAGTCTATTGCTCATGAGAACATACAGAAAGTATTAAGGGAACTGGAGTAGGTCAGAGAACATGGGTAGAATTACAGTACACAAAAAAAACCCAGTCTCAGCAACTAAGAACACCATCTATTAATGGTGCCCTTTGTGTATTTTGCAACTTGCAGAAAAACCAGTAGGGTATTAAATATTTTTTTTTCTATTCTGTAGTAAAATTAAGTATGAAAGGACACTACACGCTTCTGAAAATCTTACTGAAAAAGAATAGCAGTCCTTCAAAAATATTTATGACTCCCTCAGAAATATATGGTCCTATGTTTTTTTCGTTGTTGTAAAAATCTCATCACTCTCCCTTAATAAAAGATAAAAGTTAATTCAATTAAGTATCATGAAATGTGCTAGACTCATAACTTGGAGGACTGATGGCGGCCATTACTTTTCAAAGCTAGCTACAGAAGAGGTACAGTGAGTGGCAGTGCAAGTTCCCAACAGTACCCTGCCAATGACTTAGAGCTCGTCTACACAGCGAAGCAAAGTGCACCAGAGGGGTGTGATCTGTAGAGCGCTAACGTGTTGCGTTCTAACTGCCCCATGTAGATCCAGCTGGCATGCTCTAGTCCACGCTGAGATAGTTCCATTTCAAGCAGGGCGACATTAATCTGAACTGGGTACCATTTAAAGCACTCCAGCGGGGTCTACACAGGTTGGCTACAGCACCACATGTTAGAGCGCTAGAGATCGCACCCTTCAGTGCACTTTGCCATGCTGGGCAGACAAGCTCTCAGAGACAATTAACTAAGCCTTGGTCTACACTCAAATTTGCACCATTTTAACTAAAGCTGTGATTTTAAACCAGTTTAGATAAATCCATGCAATTGTGTGTGTGGACACTTAAATTAGTTTTAAGTGTCAATCAATTTATCTTAAGCTAGTTTGTAAATGACCTAAGCTAACGTGATTTAAGACACAAACCCATCCAACAGCCTGTTCCCAGTAGGAGAGTTGCAACAACTGAATTAAGTTGGTTGAGTTAAATTGGCACACAAACTCTATGCAGACAAGCCCCTACAGCAGAGGTGGGCAAACTATGGCCCGTGGGCCACATCCGGCCCGCGGGACCGTCCTGCCCGGCCCCCGAGCTCCTGGCCCGGGAGGCTCCTCCCCTGGTGTTCCCCTCCCCTGCAGCCTCATTTCGCTCGCTCCACCGCCAGCGCAATGCTCTGGGCGGCGGGGCTGTGAGCTCCTGGGGCAGCGAGCTCCTGGGGCAGCGCAGTTGCAGAGCCCGGCCTGACCCGGTCTCTGTGCTGTGCAGTGGCGGTGGCGTGGCTCGGCTCCAGCACCACCAGCCACCGGTGCTCCAGGCAACGTGGTAAGGGGGCAGGGAGTGGGGGGGTTGGATAGAGGGCAGGGGAGTTCAGGGTGGTGGTCAAGGGGCAGGGGTGTGGATAGAGGTCGGGGCGGTCGGGGGGGGAACAGAGGGTTGAATGGGGGCAGTGGTCTGGGGGGGGGGGGGACAGTCAGGGGCAGGAGTTCCAGGGGCAGTCAGAGGACAGGAAGAAGGGGTGGTTGGATAGGGCAGAGGGCATCAGAAATGAGAGGAGGGGTTGGATGGGGCGGCAGGGGTCCGGGGAAGGGGGGGCAGATAGGAGGTGGGGGCTGGGCCACAACCTTCCCCGCCCCAACCGGCCCTCCATACAATTTATGAAACCCAATGTGGCCCTCAGGCCAAAAAGTTTGCCCGCCCCTGCCCTAGAGAATGAGTGAGAGGGCAGTACAGTTTCCATGTTAATTCCAACCTTGTCTTGTCTCTCAGGCTGACAAAAGGTACCAACTGTGACTGAGTTTTGGGACATGGATATTTATTCCCACTTTTAGAGATGGACCACAAAGGTCAGATTTTATTTTGCCTTGAACCCTCTGACACCTCAACTTCAGTTAGGACAGAATTTGTCCCATAGACTACTAACTCATTTCCCACTGTGTGTGATAACTGCACTACCAAGTCAGAAGGAACCAGTGCCTTAATAGTGAAAAGCTCTATATCCTGTTACCAATCCCATGACCATTCGGAGTGCATCCTCTTTACACTTACCCAGTCATTGATGTAGATTAATTAAAATGTATGGAAATGTTAACTAACGTTTGCAAAGCACTTTGAAGATGAAAAGCACCACACAAGTGTTAAGTATTATTCTGTAGATGTATTTACTGTGTTAATCAGTTTGCTTCACATAATTTAAAGATTCAATGGCTTTCTTTAAAGTGAACATACAGAACATAATACTGCATGTGCAAAACAAGAGGGAAAGATCAGGATGTAAACCCAGTAACAGGAAAACATTAAAATGAGTCAACTTACCAGCCAGAATATCCCAACAAGCCACACTGTCCACAGACATCCACTTCAAAGGCATCACTTGAAATCATCAGTCTCTCCAGCAAAAGCATGCTGGCTCCATAACCTATTAAACAATCTCGTTCCATTTCTCCAAGACGTAAACCACCATCACGTGATCGACCTTCAGTGGGTTGCCTTTGAAATAAGCAATTTAAAGAATATAATAAGTATTTCTGGAACATATGCCCTCAAATTTTAGGAATGTATTCCCTAAGGAATAGTACCAATAGGCTTAAATTAAAGGTCTACAACCACAGGACAAATCTTGCAAACCTTTATACGTGCAAGTGGTCCTTACGCACGAGTAATATGCAGCAGTTACATGAGTAAGAATTGCAAAATCTGGACCATAATTCTTTATTTCACAGATTTAGTTGAATAAATGCAAAATAACATGAGTTTTCCTTAGCCAAAATCCAGTTATAACTACATACATGGATGCAAAATTAGTAAACATTATGTTTACAGAGCATTCAAAGTACTGAAGTTTTATTATCCAGCTAAATAAAACAGGAGCCAAAACAGATGATGTGTTTTTAATTGGACATATATTCTAGCTAATGGGATCTAGGAAAAAAAAAACTTCACACCTCGGATAAAATTTTAAATGAGTCATTTGATACATGTAGAAATGAAAAAAACCTACTGGAAAAATGAGATGTTTGTTTTAATTTGACTTTTTTTTTTTTTTTTTTTTTACAAGTAAATGTCCTTTTACAGTTTTTTTTTTTTTAAAGTTACTTTCACTTTAAAACACACATTAAAAGGAAGCACCTATGCTTTAGGTGCCCCTTGACATATTTTAAAATCTGTGTTATACAAACAGCTATTCCAGGAAACTCCTTTTGCCCACTCTTTAATACAAGTCACAACACAACAGTGAGAAATATTATGATCTCCCACCAGTGTCCTCTTGGTCTCTCTCAGCTAGTAAAATACAGGAGGCTTTGTAACACACCCATCAATGTTTGCAAACATCAATAAACTAGGACTAGTTGGATCCAGGACAGCAAGTTCCAAAGCTGAAGGGCCCTCGAAGAACGCCTGGCCTGCTGCTCCCTCTCTTTCATGTGTGTTAGTAAAAGATTATTAAACTGGAAACAATTTAAAAAGACTTTTCTTAACATTTATGCATTTTGTCTAAGCAGAAATGCAAAACATATAGATTTGTCAGTTCAGTGTTGCCAACTCATGATTTCATCACGAACCTCATGATATTTGGCATTTTACTTAGACCCAGTTCCTGAAGACAAGTGATTATGGGAAAATCTCAGCTTTTGTTTACAAAAATAGTAAGTTTCTGCTCCTTGTGGTTGTGGAGAAATGCTTGAAAATGTGATTCAAGTGCACTCTAAAAGGCCCTGAAACCAGAATGCAAATCAAAATGCAAAACTGGCTAAAAAAAAAGTTTTTTTAAAAAAATGAATCTCATGATTTTGGAACCCTTTAGGTTGGCAATACTGCAGTATTTGATACTCACATACTAGCACACTGAAGCAATGTCTGGGTTGCAAACAGCAGTTGAATGACAAAAAACAACTTTAAAAAAACGTAATGGAAACATTTAAAAATATCACAATGTATTAAACAAAATAATTTATATGCATTGACTAAATCATTACAGAATCCCTTTAAATAATTAAAGATAGGCTGCATTTTACCTTAAAAAAAAATACTCATTTCTGAATCTTTTATCTTGACTCCTGGTTTTCCACTCCATGAAGATAACTCTTTTGCATGCAGTTTTAATATAGTCTATTTTGTCCTGGGTAATTTGCTAACCAGAATATGCCACATGAAATATTTAAAAGAAGATAAAAGGATTTTAAAGGTTTAGGGCTGGATACAAAATGACCATTGAAATCAATGGAAGTTTCTACTTCAATGAGCCGTGGATCAGACCTTTAAACACCAAGGGATAGGAAGAATTGTTTATGGTGGTCCTAAAGCACAGGTTAACCTGGGTGGTGGAGCTGGATATCTGGATGCTTTGCATCACTGGAGTGGCATAAAGCAGCCAGTGTGTACTAGCAAATCGGGCCTGCAACTTTTGTAATATACGTATTTTGTGTATAATAATTCAAACTATTTTATTTCCATAGTAAAGTTGCAATTTTAGAGTGAAAAATGGTTCCAAAAATAAATTGTCTCATCTAATTATCCTGCTTAATAACTACAAAAAGTTATCTGAGTTACTAGATTCAATGGCTCTTGTCAAGGTTTAAACTGTATTTACTTTTCGAAGAAGTCTTTCCTTTTTTCTCTCACCACCTTGGGAACGTAAAGCTAATCTGTTTGCAATTCAAATTTGTCCTTCCATTCATGTAATTGGTTTCATCTTCTTCCTTGTTGTGACAATCGGAAGAATCTGTTTACAGTTTAACATCCTAGTTCTCTCACACACAGATGGTGGCATCTTCATTGCTCAGACACTGCTTTAATGACTGATCCTGGCGCTTATCCGGCAAGGCTGTGAGGGCCAGATTTTGAAAGGAATCTGAATAAAGATGCACCTCAAGATGCACATAGGCACCTAAGCACATTTGAAAATCTCACTAGGCACTTATCTGCATCTTTTATGTGCCTACCTACCTTTGAAAATCTGCCTCTGAGACCCCACAACTCCCTTTCCAGTTAATGGAATAATGAGATTCTGGAAAAACTATGTGCACTCTTTCCTTTCCAGTCCTTAGAAACCTATGGTCTTTAAAGATACAGAGTAAAGCACCTAAGTCCCCCATTTTCAAAACTGGCACAGATGCCTAAGTCTCACTGAAAGTCAATGGGACTTGGGTGCTTTAGAAAATTTTACCCAGAGAGTGGGTTTTTCAAAACCTCGTAAGTGAGCTAGCAGCACAAAGCCTACATGACATCAATGTGACTTGTTCTCCGCACTCACTGGCGTGCTTTTGAAATCTCCTCTCCCCTTTAAGTGTTATTTAATATTATAAAATATAATATTTATAAAGGGTTTGCATGTTCCTTCTCTCTTTCATCCACCCAGCCACCTCAGCTGTTGTCCCTAGCAATTACTTCCTTTCTGCATTCTAAACAGTGACTCAAGAGACCCAAACGTGGAAGCTTGAAAAACAGAAAACATTTCAAATTTCAAAAAACAAAAAGAAACACAAATAAAACCAGAAAGCACCAGAAGCACTGAAAGTTAAAGAACCACATCCTTAAATAAAAAACTGGGGCCAGCTGATCCTGATATGGTTTACTTAACTATTACCGTTAGAACTGGAATAATCAAGCAGTTAACTCCAATGTTTATTTACTTTAAAAACCTCAACCCAGATCAACAATTTAATGGCACTATTCTGCATTATGAAAAGGTACTCAACCCCGGGGGATGAAAGTATGTCTTGCTCTGCTCACCAGTGATCACCGATACCTGTTAAACAACAGTGCTAGCTGGCTGAATCGCTGGGCCTCAAGGGTGGGGATGTTATCGAAAGGACCTTCATATCTCTGACAGGAAGAGAGGGGTGCTCCAAGGCCTTGGGGAGTGGAGGGCAACACTGACCAGTATTACAAATTATTTTCTTACAATGCATTATGAAACTGGTGTGTCCGATTATTTCAAAATGCAAGCAGGCAACAAGCTAGGACTGAGTTATTCACCCTGATAATTGTATGTGTGTGTGTGTGTGTGCGCGCACAAGAAGAGAAAATAACCGGCAGAGGAGCCAACACCGATTTCCTGCATAGAAAAGTAAATGTAGTTACATAATATATGGAGCTGACTGGGCAATAGGATTATAGCGTCCTCTTTGATGCTACCTGTGAGTTTTATTTGGGGCCTTTGGCACCCGTTTATGTCTCGGGGTGGAGACCCATGAACCCCAAACATTTTGCCATAGAGCAGAGAGGATAGGATGAGCCTAAAATTAGGGACACTGCCTAACCCTCGAAGCCTTTATATTCATACACCAGCTGCTGTCAGGTCTCTTTCTTTGCAGTGACATTTTCCTCCCACAGACACAGCTTTCTGAAACTGACCAATTTAGTCTAACGGGGAGAAAGGGTCTGATTCCCAGTCAACTTTGCTCCTCTGACACAACGGAGCTTTCTACGATGAGGGTGAAGCTGACCTGTGCAGGAGACAGAGCTTTCTCAGGGGCCACTCCAACGGTGAAAAGAACTCCCCCAGGAACTAAGGACCTTCCCACCTCCTACTCCATTGGCAAGGTGCACTTCTGTGACTTGTGTTCTCTATCAGAAACATATAGCTCTGTCTCTCTCTTTTTTGTTTTTAACCAAACAAACACTAAAACAAGACACTCCCTTGCGCACACACCTCTCCCTGGGGAAAGGATAAGAGGACAAACATGTGACAAATGTTAGTCACATTGCTTAATGCACTACTGGAAGGCCCTCAAATCCTTACAATGATGGTGTAAAAACCTATATAGAACAGAATAGCAGATTAAATTCAGATGCAAGATAATACACATTAGAATAAATATTAGACTATCTATATACATATATACAGGTTCTATCTTAACTAACTGCTCATGGGGAAAAAAAAATCTAGGTATCAAGGAGATAAATGAACACATCAGCTCAATGCATAGCAATAGTAAAAAAGCAAAAACGGACGTTTAAGGCAATGAGGCTAGACAGCTGTGTGTGGGCATCACTTAATCTGCAGAATCTTTAGTACTAGTGATGTTCAAGAAGGAAAGAAGCCAGCTTTGACTCTCGGATCCCAGGTGGAGTTTTCCACAGTTGTAAAGAGATGGTTTTACAAAGCAAAATTAAGCACATTTGATATGGAAATGATTGAGACAATAACCAGTGAACCCCACAATGAAATGTCGTTTTTATAGGAGTACTATTCAAAGCACAGACTCACATTTTAAGATACAGTTAGTTCACTCTGTCCTCTGTAAAATGCAATGGATGAAGAAACAAACATGAAAGTCTGGAACTCATTCTCTTAGTGGAGGTGATGGTAATAAGAAAGGATGAACTAGTGGAGAAAAACAGTTTCTAAGACTGGTGGTCATAAGGCAGCTTAAATAGAACAATCTGCTAGTTTCCTCAAAAGCAAGGGGAAAGCCAGATAAAAGCAGACATGGACTATTATGCAGGTATGTGAGGGTAGGTTATAAAGCGGACAGTGATCAATTGCTGTCATTCGTTAACAAGAACGGATCAAAAGGTAATGGTGCAAAGATTTAGGTGGGTGCATATAAGTACCAAGGGAGGGCTAGTTAGGTAAATAGGGTTCCAGAAGAGATTTTGGAATCATCTTCACTAGTGATATTCAAGACTAGACTGGACAACTAGCTGTCTCACAGGATTTAGGGATCATGCAAGCAATCCTATGATGCAGCGAGATGGACAAGGTAATCCACCAGAGGTCACTTCCAAGCAAAGTGATTCAGTGAAATAAGGTTTGATGGATCCTCTTGGCCTATCAACTTGAGCAGCATGAGCAGCCATATGGACTATAGCTGAAGGGGGATGAGTCTTTGTTTGGCCTCAAGGGCACGAAGCCAGATAAATCCAATTAAAGTGAAAGATTTCAGAGTCCTTGAACATGTAGATCACGGGTCTCAAATATGCAGCCCGTAGAGTTATTTCCTGCGGCCGCCAAACTCCCCTCCCCGGCAGTGTGCCACGTCTCCGCTCCTCTGCTTACCTCCAGGCACTTCCCGCCACCAAACAGCTGTCTGGCGGTGCTTAGCACTTTCCAGAAAGGAGGGGGGAGGAGCGGGGAGCCACACGCTCAGGGGAGGAGGTGGAGAAGAGGCAGGTCAAGGGTTGGGATTTGGCGAAGGGGTTGGAAGAGGCAGGGCAGGGCCTCATGGAAGGGGTGGAGTGGGGACGGGGCCGGGAGCAACAGGGAGTGGGGGGCTTTTGTACCTTTATATGAAAAGGTGTCAGTGATGCGGCCCTGAGACCGATGTACTAGTCCTCATGTGGCCCTCGTGGTGATTTGAATTTGAGATCCCTGATGTAGATGGAGGTAGTAAATCTCTGGAAGCATACTGCATTACATACATGCTTTTTCAAGCACATCCTCTGACTCCTAAACTTGAAACTAAAGACACCAGTGTTGACCCTTTTTGCTCCTGATGTAGCAGGGTAGTGTAGACTTGCCCATGTTTATTCAAGGAGAAAGCCAGATGAAAGCAAACGTGACTGGAGAATTCATATTTAGTGCAATGATAGCCGCACCACGGGAACTGAGGAAGCTTTATCAGATCTTTAATGAAACAGCTGAAAATGGAGACTTATCACAGGCTTCTTTGTAAGTTTTGACACTGATGAATTGCAGGGTGTGCTGAAATTGCCAACAAGCACCATGCTGAATAAGAACAGAAAGGTCACTGATTGGTAAATGCCATCTTGGGGTATAGATCTTTCTTGGCCATACCACAGGGATTGGGGTTGGGTGGGAGGGGGAAAAGAGACAGGGGTGTTTACATTAATATGAAATGAATGGATTGGCTACAATTTAAAGGGCAAAAGTTGGTGTCACAACATTAATTGTACTATGTAAAAATACCAGTGACTGCTCCAATATCAAAGGAAGTTTTTCTTCCATTCACACACTGTGTTGTGAGAACACTACAGTTCCATCAAAAACAGAAGAAAAAAAAAAGCTTTTAACATGCCAGTGAGGACTGAAACAAAAAGTGAGAGCAATGCTCTTAAACAACACCATAGATCTATATCTGTTACGTTAAAAACATCACCCAGTGATTCATGTCTACATTTCCCCAGATGCAATGGAATGAGTTAAGAATAGAGTAGAAGCCTCAACTTGAATTTTATGAAGGACTCTTTGGATTTGCAAACTAACTTCCTCCTATCACAGTTCCACAAGAGTTTTGTTTTTTTTTTCACAAATAATATTAAACGAGGAACATAAAATATGTTAAATACTAAGAGACAAACCACCTTAATCTTTTATCTGCTTAGTGAATTTAGCACATTTCTGATTATACAGCAAGTACTCTGCACACATTCTTCAACAATACCTGGTAAGGACAGCTCTAGGGCCTCGAGCTCTGGCATGCATCTTATCCAACACCATATGCTTTAGTTTCTGATAATACACAGGACCAAAATAGATATATGCTTCCAAGGGTTCTCTAAAGGAATAAAAACAACAAACACAATCTTCTTGGTCAGCTCATTTTTACCCTAAGATATGAAACAGTCTACTAGATAGGAACAGCAGCAAAGCAACTTGAAATAACCCAGGAGTCATGAATTATTTAAAAAAATGCATCTGGACTTTTAGGACAATCTGCAATGGAGTCATGAATAAACTTCTAGAGAATAGTTTGGTAGTGCATCCTCATAACAGTACAGTGTATTACTGTACACTCATGTGGAGAATAAGGCTCTGAATCTGCAACTGATAGCATGGGGGCAAACTGCTGTGCCAGTGCAGAGCCCATCTGATTTCAGTGAGGCTGTGTGGTTGCATTTCACCCGTGTGCTATCAGTTGCAAGCTAAGACTCACTGTTTGAGAGACGTGGAACTGTGATTTAAGATATTATTCACATCATTTAATTTGTATCATTCATATAGCTTATGTTATCCATAGAAAGAAATGCATGCAGAATGTATACCTAATTTAGGGATCAAGAAGTAAATAGGGCACTTATATCTAGGTGTCTCTTGAATTCATTTATATTCTAATTGCCTTGCCAATTACTTTATTCCATATGTTGATTGGGAGGGCAGAGGGATAGCTCAGGGGTTTGAGCACTGGCCTGCTAAACCCAGAGTTGTGAGCTCAATCCTTGAGGAGGCCATTTAGGGATCTGGGGCAAAAATCTGTCTGGGGATCGGTCCTGCTTTGAGCAGGGGGTTCGACTAGATGACCTCCTAAGGTCCCTTCCAACCCTGATATTCTATGATTATCCTTTCCATTGAATACATTTGATTTGTGAGTGGAGGGAGGTGGGGGAGACTGGGAGGAATAGTGAAAAAGCAGGAAAGTGGGATTAAGAGACTTTTTTAAAAGGGCAAGCATGTTGGGCCATATGGGTTTTTCCTGTTCCTAAACTCTCTCATGTTCTTTGAACTCCTTGTCTCTGAAGACAGTCTTATCAATACAGCAGGAAGTTACAGATCAGACAACTATGCAAGATTGAATCACTGTATAATCAGCAAAAAAGCACACACAGATATAACCCAAGGAATAGACACTTGCCTCCAATTCCATATTTAACAGTACTATTGTAGTAAACGTGACATTGCAAATCTTATTTTAACAGCACATAAAAATTGCTGCCAATTTTTTTTTTTAAAAAGAAAATTACTTAAAAATTGCCCTTTCCTCACTCCTACTCTGAAATGCCTAAATTTTCGCAGCAGGTTCTTACCCAGTGATGCCAGATGTTACGTAGTCCTTCCCTAAGTAGTTATACCCATGGCGAATGAGATCTTCACACACATCCTTAACTTTGCTACCTCCAAAAGCTGTTCCATAGTGAAATCTGCCATCTAGGACACCAGCTTTCCCTGCCAAGAGCTCAATTAACTTTCCCACCTGTGCAATGGAAAACATGAGAAAGTTATAAAAGGAAGAGTACTTCCATGAGATCCATGTTACATCTCTGATACACCTCCTCGAGTTTTAAAATGTAGCATCTTAATACAGAACTGACAATTCACTGGCACATGGAGGGCAAGACTTGCAAATTCACTGTCACCTGGCTCGTCCTCCTCATTCACATTTGGAAGGTGAACGGGACTTCTGATCTAGTCCCCGCTACCAGAAAACCAAGGAGATTAAAATGCTGGAGATCAGTAGCAGGAGTAGAGGAGAGAAAGATAGTGGTGAGAAAAAAAGAAAACAGAAGTTAAAAACCAACAAGGGAGAAAGGCTGAATAAATAAAAGGCCAGATATAGCCTGACTAGCATGGCAGTGCAAGGGCATAAGGGGGTGCAAAGCACTCCCATAGGTCTATGTACCAGTTACTTTCATCATGGACAGTAACTCATATGGGGAAGTAGGCTCTGTAGAGCTTATACTTCCCCAACCCAGCTGGATGGAGTCTTGGCTCTGTCCCCAGTAAATTCAGTGACATAGCTATGCTGGCATGTTAGGGAGAATCTGCTGTGCCTGGCATAGACCCAAAGATTACATCCTGCCTGGAGCAGTAGGGAGACCGGACGCGAGATTGTGACTCCTGAGAGCTCCCAAGTCAATATCTTCCCCCCCAGCTGCTCCTTATGCTAGGCAGATTGTAATGTCACAGTCTCGCTGAAAAGGAGGAATGTCCTGAAGAAAAAGTATGTATTAGAGCAGTGGTTCCCAAACTGGGGTTCGCGAAATGTTACAGGGGTTCTCGGGAAAAAATTCCCTAATGGCCGACAGAGCTGTCCCTAGGGACCCCAGGCACCATGGGGCCAGCAGCCCAGAGCCCCTGGACTTCTAAGAGCTAAGCAGATCAAAGCAAGCATATCTATCACACTGAGGAGACTTAAACTTCAAGACTCCTTATAAGAAATGGAAAGGGAGGTGGATATTTTTTGCTGTTTTTAAAATTAAATAGGCAGCTAGTACTGTTTTTAAAATTATTATGAAGCTTTGTTGTAATGTGCGTTGTTTGCCTGGACTGCTCAAGACCTGAATGCTTGTGTAGGAGGAACTCTTTAAGTTGGCTTCTTAAATACCTTCATGCTTGTTACACATCTGATACTCTTTGATGAAACATAGGAGCCTTATCTTATAACAGGCTTATTCAAAGTGATACAAGCTACGAAAGTGAGAGCTTGGAAGAGTGATGCCATTTTCATAATGTAATAAAAATACTAATGATAAATAATAATTAATGATAAATAGTGTGTAATAAGCATGTCATAAAAACAAATTTTATATTTTCAAGATCACTGCTTTTATAATTTATACTCAGGTAAAGGAGAAAATCCCTGGAAATATTCATTTTTAGGAGGGGGTTCGCAAGACTTGACATTTTAGTGAAAGGGGTTCACAGGTTGTTAAAGTTTGGGAACCACTGTATTAGAGAAACAAACAACACTGAGAGTCAATGAAAAATATTTTGAAGTTTAACAAGAGAAGAAAAGATACATGAGCTAGAAGAGATGCATCATGGTATTGAAGGAAGAGGGAACTGAATAGGAAGAGCGAAAGAATAAAACAAGGGAGCAATAATAAGATTATATTTTATAGGAAGCTGGCTTCCAATTCAGGATCTATTATTTCATGGTGGTTTAGCAGTTTCTTGCCAAAAAGAAATTTGGAATCTGAAGTTTTCCTTGGTTTCTTTTTCAATAGTTGACCAGTGCGCCAATTTTCCCCCCATGCATTAATAGACACAAAATCTGAGCTTTAAATGGGTAGTTTATTTTAATTCTTTTTTTGTTAAATAGTTCAATGAAAACCATTTATTTTACAGAGTTAGTCAAATACTCTATTAGGCCTCAATCCTACAAACACTTTAGCACCTAGTTAAACTTTACTGTGTGATGGTACATAAGTGTTTAGACTGGATTACAATGATTTGAATAAATCCAAGCTTACCAACCCATCAGTGACAGAGTCAGAACTATTAGTGTTTCTCTCTCTCTCGATCCCTTTTGAAGCACACCGATGAAGGCCAGAAGAATAGGTAGGCAAACTTCCCTTGGAATGAAGAAAGCTGATGCGTAGCTTGGACAGCACGTGTTAAAACAGTGTTAAGGGAAGGATAGTATCCTCTCTCTCTCTCTCAAATGACTGAATAACTTGTATGTTTTGCTTTCCTACAAGTCTCAGGCACAGCACCTCATGTGCAGGATGTCCAGAAACTATATCACCATTTATTTTATATATTCTATTTAGATATCTTATGACATATACAAAGCAGCCCACTGAAGAATCCCAGGGCAGACACAATGTGACATAATGAAGGCTGGAAGAACATCTTAAATGCAATGCTGCATCTTGTTGTCCAACTTTCACACCTTGTTTACTGTGGTTAATCCACTTCACTGTCCATTTCTGGGACAATGTTTTTTTTAATCATAACATAAATTACTAACCGTCATACGCGATGGGAAGCCGTGAGGATTCATAATGATATCTGGACAAATTCCTGTATCACAAAATGGCATGTCCTCCTGAGGTACTATCAGCCCACATACCCCTAGAGAAGAGAAAATATTTCAATTCACAAAAAGCGAGACAACATCAGGACTGATACTACCAAACTTTCTTACTATTCAGCCCCTCCCCTCTCTTTTTCTCATGGGTAACTTTTTAGCAAGAATAAATTCCATTACGATGACAGTCCACACCATCCAAAACAGTGCCCTTGCAGCAGAACCAGCGGAGTTAACATACCCATACATAACTTCGGTGGTAATATTTTGCTCATTCACTAACATAAGGCATTGGAGATGAAAATACTGGTTACATTTTTCAAAAGTGGTTAAAGATTTTGGGCACTTAACTTGTGACACCTTAAAAGGGACCTAATTTTCAGAATGGATGCCGCATGCTTTCTGAAAATCAGACCCCTTTAAGAGGATTTGCTGGGCACCGAAAATCATTGATTTTTTTTTAAATTTTTTTTAAATCTTGGCCAACATGCATGAATAAAACGTTTGTCTGAAGTCAAGCCTTTGAGAAAACTGACCCAAAATAATGTGTTTTCTGTTGGTACTTATTTACTGCGCAAAAGACTGTGTACTTGGAGCTTTCTGAAACCAAGGAAAACATGATCAAGTCCCAGACACCTTACAGTTTGTTAGACAGATATGGACCCCTCTACGCTAAAAAAAAAAAAAAAAAAAAGTTTCCAAAAATGTCAGTCATGATAGTTTAAAGATCATAGGTGGGGGTAAGTAGGTTACCAATTCCAAAAGCTAGTCAGATGTGTGAAACCCATTCAAATTGGTTTACGATACTTTACAAACCTTTCCTCTCCAACCCTGAACATTGTTTCCAATGTTCCAATCTAATTCGACAGATTAATAGACCACCACTGTACAGGGCATACAGACTGATATTGCATCTCAAATCAGGTGCTAAAATGCAAGCACTAAAAACCCTATTCCTTTGAACCAAGCCTAGTGTTTTAGTCAATCTTTTCCAGAAGCCCTCAGAGTGGAAAGAATCTGCAATCTATTTGAGATCAGTCTGGTGCAACTGCCAGAGCACACTTTGGTCAGAAAAGTCCTAGGCTGGAGGGGGTTGAGCAAAGACTGAGGGTGCTGGTTACATCCCTAAAAAGGCATCCCCCAACCAGCCAGTTCACAGAGGGATATTGGCGTCTGCTCAGGAGGGAGCTCCTCATCCACTGTCCAAACAAGACAGGGATAGGTGCATGGGACAGTAGTTAATAGAATGAGAATGGTAAGTATGGGGGAGGGGAAAAAGGGGAAGACAACTGGAGCTTTTGTATTTTTATGTTTAGTTTGTAATCTAGTACAGACTAATTTTCCCTAACTCTTTGCAACAAATCATTAACAATCCTTTCCCCAGAAAGATGTGATCATTTGGTGAAAGCAGATTAGAATACAAGAGTTATTAAATCTTCTGCATACTGCACATTTCCCACCCACCCCCAAAAAATATTTATGGATATATAAATTGAGAGTTTCGCCCCATTCCCTTTCACTTCTAATGTTTTCATAGATTGCATGTGGACTAAGGGCACCTGTAAGCCAAAAACTCAATTTTAGCTAACTTAAAATTACTTGAGGCTCTGAAAACCCTTTAATATGCCAAGACGGTTCCCATAGCAGACAGCCACTGTGTTGTTTGTTTTGTGTGAAAGTAAATGATAAAAGATCCATGAAATCGACACAGAAAGGCAGAACAGCAGAAAGAACTGAGGGCTCTCCATCATAGCGGCTTCTACCCTCTGCTGACTTGTATAACAATGGAATCTACACATCCAACTGCAGATCTAACACAGCTGTGCATTTCATTAGATGAAGAGCACTAGTGACACAAGTAAATAATTAACTTATTCTGGTCCGCTGACTGTGCTTATGAGACCAGTCATAGCTGACAGATTTTAATACAAGTTAACACAAAGAGAGCATAATGAGCTTAGAAGTTAAAACAAAATATTTAGACAGAATCTGATGATCTGAAACTGAGTAGGCCATTTTTAAAGTCCCCATTTCAAAAAGTTCTAAATCTTAATTCTAAATCCAGATTTTATTTTTTTTAAAAACGTTACAACATTATATATAGTATACATCTAAATTTGCAGAACACGACTGAAGATATTTTCCTACCCCACAATTCTAAGATCATCTCACACAAATAATCCCCAGAAACTTTTTATCTAGTCTTAAATTAATGCAATATACAGACCATCAAGATTTTTTTTTAATACTGTTAATGATGTATTTAATTTAAAAAACAAATTTTCTCAGGACCTTGGAAAAGCACAGAACACAAAATTAATCACACAGAAATTATGTTGATATTAAAAAAAAGAAGAACAGGAGTACTTGTGGCGAAGAAGTGGGCTGTAGTCCACGAAAGCTTATGCTCTAATAAATTTGTTAGTCTCTAAGGTGCCACAAGTACTCCTGTTCTTTTTGCGGATACAGACTAACACGGCTGCTACTCTGAAACCTGTTGATATTAAACACACTATTTACAGGTTCATATTTTAAGCCCCAGATTCCCCGCCCAACTCAAGCAGAATTCTTGACCCATTGTTTACAGCACAACCGTCTATTGGTGAAAAGCAAAAACACATTGCAGGGTTAAAATCCCTCAGGGAAAAAAAGACAACCACCACACACCCAAACAGGCAAATTAGCTCTATCCAGTGTAGCCTTTTGGCAATGAAAAATAAAATGAAATCATCCATGACAATAGCAACACCACTTTGAAATTGGATAATAGAGCATTACCCCCAAAAATGTAGGATAAAGAACAATCTCAGGATTTAAAGAGCTTTCCCTGTCCAAGTATGAACTGAAATCCACTTTACCTACTGATTTTTTACCATGCCCATCTACAGAAAAAGAACACACTCTCAAACTAGGGTATAAACTTCCTCTGTGGCATTAAAAAGGAAATAAAATAGTTTTGCCTGAATTCCCTATTCATCATACTTAGGGAGCCAATAGTTTTGCTCATCACCTCAAAACTTTTTTCCTCCATCATATATATATTTTAATGTATACCTCAGTCTCATGTAATGCTACTCTCCCCCCCCCCCCGCCTTTAAATGCCCCATCTCTTGTGAGAGATGTAGTCTGAGACTGATCTACTTTAAAATGCTGTACTATTATGGGACACATTCTGCCCACACCTACACATTTCAGTTCTCATATTGGGGACAGAGCTGAACATCTATAAAGAGTTCAGGAAATAATTCTGCATGTGTTCTTCTACATGGAGTGAAACTTGTTTTTTTATTTAAAAAATATGTGGACTTACGTTACAAATATGAGCTTAAGCAGGCAGATTGCCAGATGCTTTCTAGGTCTCTGCCTATTCACTCAACTTCAAACAAACAAACAAAAAAACCCTTTAATTCTGGAACAAACTTTTGCAAGGAATTTATTATCGAGATCAGACATAATATAATTAATTTCTTTTAAAAAAAAGATGTCCTGAAACAGTCTTATTCCAAATATTTCAATATAGATTTTATAAACTGCACTAACAGCATTTTAAAAAATCCAATTAACGAGAAGTACTCCAGTGCTTTGCAACACAGCACCCAAATAAATCAAATCTTTTCAAGCAACTTTTCTTCCGAACAGAAGATAACTAGGAGCTGTTCTTTAACTGGCGCCGTACTGTGTTCAGATATGTGATAATTTCCTGACTACATATTCACTCCACCCTGCAAAGGGATCCATGTGGGCATAAATGTCAATCTGTATGGAATCCCACTCTGTTCATGGACTGGGTCTCACAACGTGGATCTCTTAGCAAGATCAGGGTCTTAAAGATACATTCATCTCTTCACTTTTTTTATTGAGAGATTTTACTTTTCCACCTACAGAGACTCAAAACTCTAGAATTTGTGTCCCTTACGTGTTGTTGTCGTTGCTTACTAGCAGGTGTGAATTTACCACTCTAAACAGGGATGGTTCTAGCTTTTTTGCCACCCCAAGCGGCGAAGGAAAAAAATAAAAAGCCGCTTCATTCTTCGGTGGCAATTTGGCGGCCGGTCCTTCCCTCCGAGAGGGACTAAGGGACCCGCCTCCGAAAACCCTGGAAGTGCCGCCCCTTTCCATTGGCCGCCCCAAGCACCTGCTTCCTGCGCTGGTGTCTGGAGCCGGCCCTGACTCTAAAACACACTGTTTAATAATCAAAAATATCCAGCAGTAGGGGGAAGTCTCTTTCACAAGCCACCATACGGATACTTTCCGTAAATAAAACACACACTCACAAATGAAAAAATTAAAAAGTCAAACAACCTAATATGTAAAAGCCTAATTACTGTCAACAGGCAGTGCACTGGAGAGCAAAGAGGACTAACTTAAGTGAATAGAAGTGGCAGCAGCATTACTACTAATTTCTGCTGCAGAGGTGAGAAGAAGCCCACTACTGGATGAACTTGTTTAGCTCCTTTACTCTTATATGGTTAGAAAAAAATAACCGTAATTCCTTAATAGGTGCACTCTGGATTTTTCAGTACTAGATGTGTCCAATGACAGAGTACACATTGGAATTAAAAGGATGGGCTAAACTTTCAATAAAAAGGCTATTTTCAAATACAATTGCTGTTTTATAGTTAAAGTATTTTGGGGGAGAACAGATTTATAGACAAATCTGCAAATCAATATATGGTACCAGGTATGTTTGCTTCAAGTTTCTCTAATTAGCCATCATGTTTATTACACAACTATATACACAACTCCAGAGGGGGAAAGAAAGGAGTGCTAAATCATATTAGCTTTCTTCAACACCTGAATCATTTACAGATCTATCATATCACTTGCTACATCCCATTTGACATAGGATAGAAAGAAGAACAGAATTAAAATGAACAGATAAATAATGCATAAGTAAACTTGATTAGCTCGCTTATTAAAAACATCACTCTAAATGAGAGGCGGCGCTAGAAGACAATACAGTTTGTACACGGCTTTCCCATGAGCTGCTGAATGGCTTGATGCGATAAATTTGCATAGTCTGAAGCACACAAAGAGCTGATTAATTGAAACCCTTACAATGCTTCTGGAAGCAGCTATTGTAAAACAATAACCATAGGAACTTTACAAAATACACATGGCTGAATGAGTCAAGAGCTTAATAAAATGTGTGTTCAGGATACACTATAACGGAATAAGATTTTTATTTTGTGCCATAAAATGCGAAACCAGTCTAATTTCAAAGGTTCAGTTGGGGATTTACTGAAAAGGTCAGAAGGTTACCTGTTTGCTATTTGAGATAAAAAATGCTGTAATTTAGTTCTTAAGACAGCAAGTTAAGCAAAGGTTTGGTTAAACAATCAGGAGCTCTAACAGAAGTGCTATGGGATTTCATTTTCTTACACTTAACTTTTGAATATAAAAATGGCAATAAATAAATAAATTAAAATCCTCCCATTCCTAATCCCAAGCAAATGATATCCATCTCAGATCTCTGGAGCGGTCATCTCACATTACATATCAGTAGATATCAAGCCTATTTTTAAAATAAAAATCTGCTTAACACAGCTCCAAACATTTAATATGTATTAGACCAATATACATGTTTATTAGATATAATGCCTAATGTTATGAAACAATGAAGTATCAAATTAAGAGTTGTGTATGGGAAAATGCCACAAATTGCCACTTAAAGCTATAATATTTTATTTCACATGCTCCTCTTATACATACAGAACAAGTATTCTTTAACAGAACAGATAATCAGCATATTTCTTTATTTTGTCTACATCAAAATATTTTAATAATGATCAGTTTACATGTGGGCAAATATTGTGTCCCCAGCAGCTGCTCAAATCAAGTCAGAATTCAATAAAGTAAACCCTAAACAAGACCACACTAACAGATATATGGTATTGCAATAAAGTTTATATAGTTCACAATGCAGTGAATAGATTCTATTTTGACACTAAAGAACATTGTTCATTTAGGAAAACAAAGATGGTCTTTCATGAATTTAAACTCGCTTCCTTGTCTTTAGAGTAGTTTAAGTGTAGATACTTCAGAAAGGTTTAATCCTTTATCTTAGATCTTCAGCTATTAAAAAGCTTCTGTTTGCCAGTTCAAACAATCTCTTGCTTAAATACAGTTTTTCCACTCCTCAGGAATACTGTTCAGTATTGCTGCTTAGTTCTGTGATCTAGAGGACCTTTGTTGGAGGTGTTAATCCTTTTTCACATGAGAGACTGAGAAATGTTCTTTCAGAGAAGTGATATATTGCTTTTTTCACATCAAAGGAGTCTAACTTTTCCCCTCATTGTGACTTGTAGAGAAGCAAGGGGAAATCTGGAAATATAATAATTTAGTTTTGTATGGAACGCAGATGAAGCTTGTTTAGTCGAGTGCTCTCTCAACCTTCTTTGCATCTAGAGATGATTTCGCTTGAAGAATTTAAGATAAAAAGAGCAAGGTAGGAAGTTTTCTTACCCTTCTTGGAAATACACAAACAATCCTTCAGTTAAACCAAATGTCTCCTATCAATTGGACAATAAACTATCTCTGATGGGTATATATATCTGTTTACTAGCATTAGAAGTGTGCCAAGTACTTGGTAGGCAACCAAGATAAGGTCACTGTCCCAAACAACATACAGATGAAGGCTAGAAAGTGGGAGACAGTTAATGGTGCTACGTTCATTTCCCATTTTGTTTAATTTCTCTTTCCTCCTCAATTTTATTTTGTTGATGTGTCTTGAAGGGAGGGCTGGGATGTACAGGCAGTTTAGAAGAAGCATGCTTAAAGGAAGGACCTGAAGGATGAAAGGACATGAGTAAACTGAGCAGGTAGTGGTATCCCAGGCCAAGTAGGCATTGAAATGAGTGTGGGAGAAGGACATGAAAAAGGCAGCAAGGCAAAACCTGGTAGCATATATCTAAATTATGAGAGAGACCTAGAAAGCCTTCCATTAAGCTTGCCTAGTAGCCTCTTCTTGGAGCATACCTTTTGGAAGAGGATTTGAGAGATTTTACTCCACTTTTTCCTAGCTGCAGTCCAATTTTCTTAAGCCTTTATTTTCTTGCGTTTAAACTACAGATCTCATTCCACAAGAATATAGAAAATGTGAAGTCACTTGAAAATGTGGCTCTCCTGATCTCATTCTGCTTATTTAGATGTTTAAAAGCTATCATTACACATGAGTTGCTTCAATTTATCTCCACCTACACTTCAAGAGGTGAGAAGACTTTAGAGGAGAAATTAACAATGCAGAGCTTTAAACAATGTCCTTCTCACTGAATCAAGAAAAACTGTTAATATAAACAAAACAAAACAAAAAGTTAATTCACTTGCTGCACATGATTTGGAAGATGGTCTGCTTTTTGGAGGATCTTGGCAAAGCCTGCCTGGTGTCTTGTAACAAGTTAAGTGTATGCTAATTTGTGAGGTAGGTAACTAGCTGTATTCAAAAAGGAAGTGGAGAGAACTAGAGTTAATTGTTATAAGCTAGGTTTCAGAGTGCAGCCGTGTTAGGCTGTATCCGCAAAAAGAACAGGAGTACTTGTGGCACCTTAGAGACTAACAAATTTATTAGAGCATAAGCTTTCGTGGGCTACTGCCCACTTCTTCGGATGCATACAAAGTGGGCAGTAGCCCACGAAAGCTT